>NW_015638936.1:539459-554993 GCF_001515625.1 Sinocyclocheilus rhinocerous | reverse complement strand
TCTGTATGATTTATAAGCTTTTGGGGCCACAATGGCCACAATTTAGGTCCCCACCGTGACGCGAGTCCCCATGAGTCTGTGTGTAGTCAGGTTACCAGGATATCCAGAATAGAAAAACCAGTACATACATACACAGACACACTCACACAAAGACACACTCACACAGACACACACACACACACAGACACTCACATACACAGACACACTCACACAGACACACTCACACAGATACAGCACACACACACACACACACACACACACACACACACACACACACACACACCTACCTCCTCATGACTGCACTGAACACTGCTACTGATCGGAAATAGAATATGTGAGAAATTGCAACACTCAGTATGACGACTGTGGGAGCGAAGGTCTTTCAGGTCATTAAAAGACCTTTTATAAGAATCACCGGCTGATTCTATTCTCCAGGTTTCATGTGCATTCAAACAGATCGGCATGAAAAATACAGGCTTTTTATCATTATATTTGTCATAAATTGAAATGTATTCTTGACAAGCTTCTGAGATTTTCCTTTCGATTAGGAGCTGTACTTCCATGACATGAAAAAGCTGGGAATTGTTGAATATGGAGGCCATATTTAGAAAGTCAAACTAAATGGCTGACGTGTGGCTGAATCTTTGTCTTCAGATGGTTTACAAGCAGATTTAGCATTCAGTATTTTTATTTTCTGTAGAGAACAGCAGATGTTCCTGTCTCTGCTTTCATCCCATTTAGTGTTGATTGAGTTCAGAGAGCAGGAGTTCCATTAAACTTCCTAGAGGTCCAGTCTGTAATTTAATTGGATTTTTTCTGAAAAAAGAACAAAAGCGATTAGATTAGCGTCTCTACTCAACCAAGTGAATCTGGGCGATTAGACGAACAAATCTTGATGTTGATGACTTGTCTCTACATTGAGTTAGTCTATGGTTTCTGTCCGCTGTTCACATGAATAAACAGTGAGTTGATGATTTTTTTCTGCAATTATGATTCTTGTGTAAATGCTTTGTGAATCTTTTGATGATATATGTTGCTTCAGATGCTCTTTTCTCCATGCGTAGGAAAAACATCATTATAATTAAGGCATTTTGTCTTGATGCAACTAAAGCAAACGCTTCTCTAGAGCTCAAAACACTGGCAGGTGTGTGTGTGTGTGTTAGTTTTAGACCAAATTTGGAACTGAAGAACTGGCGCTCTTTCCATTCATGAGTGTGAATTGAATTGAATTTAATTGAATTGGCCACCGCTCACAGGAAGTTGGATTGGAAATATAAATAGATCTGTTTATGTATTGATCTGCGAGGCCTGGAAACTTCAAGGCTTTTGAAACTTTCAAACAAGCCAACATTCAAAGATTGTTTTTGCTTTATAGTTCAAAATGACAGTCGCATGAATTTCTTTTGAATTTCAGTTCATTTTAATTCTGCTTATTTAAATTTAGCATTGTGTTTGCTACCCCAATTAAAACTCAATTTTGAATCAGGAATTGCATTGGTATTAAATGAGTGTGACACATGATTGCGTTCATTAGACACATCAGAAAACAATCGGGCTTGTTGCTTTGACACCTGCATAGCAACACCCTAGCAACCGCATAGCAACCACTGGAACATTGTGACTAGATTATGTTCATCAGTCACATCAGAAAACAACCAGGCTTGTTGCTTTGACAACTGCATAGCAATACCCTAGCAACCACATAGCAACACCCTTGCAAACACTGGATCATTGTGACTAGATTATGTTCATCAGTCACATCCGAAAACCATCAGGCTTGTTGCTGTGACAACTGCATAGCAACACCCTAGCAACTGCATAGCAACACCCTAGCAACCGCATAGCAACACCCTAGCAACCACTGGAACATTGTGACTAGATTGTATTTATCAGCCACATCAGAAAACCATCAGAAGTGTTGCTATGACAATAGCTTAACACCCTATCAACTGCATAGCAGCACCCTAGCAACCACTGGAGCATTGTGACTTGATTGCGTTCATCAGACACATCAGAAAACAATCTGGCTTGTTGCTGTGACAACTGCATAGCAACACCCTACCAACCACATAGCAACAGCAGGCGTGTTGCTGAGACAACCACATAACAACACCCTAGCAACCACAGGAGCATTGTGACTAGATTGCATTTGTCAGACACATCAGAAAACCTACAGGTGTGTTGCCATGACAACTGCATTAGTAAAACCCTAGCAACCACATAGGAACACCTAAACAACAACTGAATTGTGACTAAAGTGTTTGCATGGGAAACACAGCTCATATTTTCTTAAGAACTATAAAAATCTGCTTATTTCTTGAACTCTATTAGGCGCTAGTCACACTTTTCACCTTTCAGTTCTTGTGTTGGGCAGTTAAAATGTAAATATGAGGAGCAGACAGTTTATCTTGAAATATATGAATGTTTTGAGGAATTATCGCAAATCCCATACATGTTCAAAGGTTATAAAAACGATCAGAGTAATTTGACCTCATTCAGAAATGCACATATGCAGCATGATGGGGGTTTGACTTGATTCGGTCCTAAATATGAATCACCACGTTCATATTCTGATGATGGACATTAGAGCCGTATGTTAAATAGCTGCTGATAATTTCATCATGTTTATTGTGTTCAGCTCTGGCTGTTAATGTCGGTTTGTTTGTGTGCAATAAATTGCTTTGGTTATTGTGTTAGGATAAAAGAAGTCCTCTGCACAGAGATTTCATTTATTAATGCATTTACACACACACATAAACACATGCACATTAGCAGACTGACTAACACACACACACACACACACACACACACACACAACATACACTTTAATGGAAAACACAATTGCAGACTGGCAAAAAAAAGAAAAACTGATTGAAAAATAATTTTTTACAGAGGTGCAAATTAACTGTCGGGCTTAAAAATATATTGGCTTTTTCCCGGCAATGACTAATCAAACGTGAGGTCTCGATGGGCGGCAGGCGGCGGCTTCTGGCTTAGTTATGGCACTCGCCTCATATTAACATGCATTGATTTTCCTGCAATTTTTCCATAACGCAGCAATCCGTCAAAATCGGCCCGCACCGGTTGCTGTGACAGCTCAGCGGCAGGCCTGCTGACAGACAATCAGGCCGGACTCCTCAGGAGGATTTCACCAATGAGCCAGCGTTAATATAACGTGTCCTGTCACGGCACCGGAGCAATGCTCCGATCGCTCAGTCTCTGACTCAGATGCTGGGAGACTGATAAATGCTGGAGTCTGTAGCAGCTGTCATCTCTCTCTCATCTTACTGTCCTTCTGTCTTTTCTAGTTCATGCAAATGTCCTTGGCTGTGAGGTGAACGGAGCGAAATGGACAGTTTGTTTAAAACGAGTTGTAGGATTCACGTTTTGCATTGCAGATCAAGTTGTGCATTAGAAAACATGTTCTCTCGCTGATTGGAAAGAAAATAGAGCATCTAAATGTCATTGCATTTATTCAGCTAGTGATTAGGTGATTTTTAGTGGATGTGTAAAGTCAGTTCCCACAATAAGTTGCACAATGATTTTTGTCTTAAGTTATTACATTGATCTGTTTGAATCCTTCTCAACTGATATCATGTGATATACACTACTGTTTTTTTTATTTTAAATGGCATGTCAACATATTCTGTTACACCAAATACACAAAATAATGATCTTTAAAAAAGCATCATATGACCCCTTTAATACTTTTATTTGTCAAGGATGCATTAAATTGATCAAAAGTGACCATAAACACATTTATTATTTATAATGTTGCAAAAGATTTCTATTTCAAATAAATGCTGTTCTTTTGAACTTTCTATTCATCTGTGAATCTTGAAAAATAAAATATATCACAGTGTCTGCAAAAATATTGTGCAGCCACGACTGTTTTCAACATTGATAATAATCAGAAATGTTGCTTGAGCAGCAAATCAGCATATTAGAATGATTTCTGAAGATCATGTGACACTGAAGACTGGAGTAATGATGCTGAAAATACAGCTGCGCATCACAGAAATAAATTACAGTTTAACAGATATTCACATAGAAAACAGCTATTTTAAATTGTAATATTTCAAAGATTTTTATTGCATTTACGATCAAATTTATGAAGGCTTGATGAGCAGAAGAGACTTCTTTCAAAAACATTTTAAAAATCGTACTGACCCAACACTTTTGAACAGTAGTATGTTCGATAAAAGCATCTGATTGTCAGTATACATATTAGTAATTTGGTTGCAATTTTTTTTTTTTTGAAAAAGAGATGGAGAAATAGAGTGTGTGTTTGTGACGAATGTTATCTTTTAAAATCAACATGAAATTTAAATTGTCCCTTTTTTCCCCTAATACATGTTCTTGGTTTATTGGGAGTGATTCATCAGTGCTTGTTATTCCAAACAACAAAAAATGATTGTGTAATCTTTCATAAAAGCAAAGATCCTGACATCCACCCGACTCTATTCTGATATTTAACAACCATTTTCATTATCCAATCAATTCTTAATGGATAAAATCAAATCCCACTCTATAATTTTTTCTCATTTAATCTCTTTTTTCACTTAGAATGCATCATATTATTGAAGTGAAATGGGTTGCAAATTGCATTGAAAGCTGACTTTAAAACTTACAAATCTTTCATGATTTATGTTTTGCTTCAAAAGTGTTTGTGCATTTGAATCTAATGCAATGAATTATTATGCACCGCTGTATAAGAGACATGACCAGATGCATGACTTCAGCAAACACGAGTCAAATGCTCAGCAGAAGGTTGTTCGATGATGGACAGTGTGATGCATCTCTGAACTCGGTGTCGTGCCCTTTGGGTTCATTTGCATGATCTTGTCAAAAGCCCACTTCACACGAGACAGGAAAGACACGCCCTGCCACTCTCAGTGTCAATGTCTGACACTTTTGAAGGCACAAATCACTATTTTAAGATGTTTCTGTGAAGTGGAAGGGCAGAGAGCACGCCGACAGTTTGAGAATCGGTTGGGTTTGTGCATAAAAATAAATGCCGCTGTTGAGATTTATTCGAAAGCGACGAATAGAGGAGATCTCAAGGTTATGAGATGCTGTGTTCAAATGCATCCGGTCGCCTTCATGATGCCATGCATTGAACCTTGTAAAGCCTGGCACATGAAAAACTAGTCAGAGTGTTTTTTTTGTTAAGTGAAAGAGTTTATTGAACCTTTAGACAAAATAAAGAAAGAACATCTAAAAACAAAAGTTGTGTTTTAGTATCATATTCGATACACCAGGCTTTTATGGCTAATGTAGTCTGATATACTGAGAATATGGAAGAAAAAAACACCTCTTTCAGGACTTATTTTATCCGAACACAATAACCAAAGCAATTTATTGCACACACAAAAAAAACACTTTTATTCAGAGACGGAGCAAAAATATGCAATTTGGTGAAGATGCTGATATTTATATGACCAAAAAGTAACTAAAACAAACAAACAAACAAACAAACAAATAAATAAAGAAATATATATTTTTTAAAAACCATTGTTATTTGAAAATCTAAACAAAATGTTTTTTTTTTATCTTAGCTAGTTTCTGAGGCAACATTTTTCATTTTCACTTAATTTAACTTTTATGTACTAAAGCAACTAAAGCTAAAACTGAAATAAAAATAAATAAAAATGTAGACATTTAAAAATAATAAAACTAATAAAACTGACAATAGATGCAACAAAATTACTGAAACTTCAACTAAAAATGAAATGAAAACAGAAAATAAAAAATAAATAAGTAAATAAATAAATACAATCTAATTCAAAATATTAACAAAAACCATAATAGTATCTCGATGTTAAACTGCAATGAGATGTTTATAACAGTAGAGCAGATACTGATATAAAATGATCTAAATATCAGTCATCGCTCTATATCTACAATAATATGTCTAAAAATAAGATGAGATTGAAATGCTCCAAACATATAATGCAGTGATTGAGAGCTGAAGAAATAAAGGCTCCTCAGAAGATGTGAGATGTTCTGGAGGCTTGTGAAGATCATTCCTCCGCTGAGGAACAGTGAAAGTAAAGCTTCTGGAAACAAACGCTCCTCAAAAGATCCTGAGGATCAGATTTGAGACTCTAAAACATGATTGATGGAGAATCAAGTAAAGCTGAGCTGCTTCAGTCCAGTAAGTGTTCATCTGGAGATATTACTGCAGTTATTCTGACCTTTACTTGATCAAAATCAGTCAAGATTTGACACGAGAAGCTCGAGCTGAAGCTGGACACTTGTACAATTACACTAAAAGAGCTTTTACTGGATAAAACACTCTAAACGATCAATCAGACGACAGAAGACATGCAGGAGATTGAGTGTGAGACAGCTTTAACAGCACACTTTGAATCATTTAGAGCCTCAGAGTTGTGTGCATCAGATATAGGGTTAAGATTGTCAGTTAGTGTTAAAAAGCACCTGCAGCTCATTTTTGGGTTGTATTTTTGCACTGCTAACAGGACTTTGCCTCGTCATTCTTGTGCACGTAACTCGTTTCTGAAGGCCGAGCGCACATGTATGCGTTATCCGTCACTCTCTCAGTCTCTCTCACTCATCAGTTTGCTGTCGTATCTGAAGGTCAGCGGCTCGAGGATGTCCTCGTAATGGAGTCGGTGCGTGCCGCGGCTCGAAGCCCCATTAAAGCCCTAATCCAGCTAATGAAGATCAATGAAGTATCTCTGGCGCAAAGCCGCTGTCATTTCCACACTCCGTTGAGTCGCGCTTTTGTGTGGAGAGCAGCTCATTTCTTCTTCTTACGCTTAATTAAGTGAAAGAACATTTGCCTACCACTGCTGGGATAATGATACTTTTATCCCGGCGGAGTGCTCTAGTTGACTTCAGTTTTGCATTTGGTTTCTGCCTCTCAGTTTCTGTCCAGCCCGGTTTCTGAAGGATGAATGTGCGCCGTCCTGTTTCTGATACATGAGCGCGGGTGGCGTAGTCGTTTTGGCAGCGCTAGCTAATCATCCAGCGCCTCGACTTGACAAGGTTACTCCGAGTTCCTTTGATCGCCAACTTCGTTTAGTGAGCTCCTCTATGGGCGGAGATGGCTTTGTCACATTACAGAGTGATTAAGGGGAGGTAATAACGGAACATGTTCAAATTATACCAATTACATCCCAGCACTTATGCAAATCCATCCGCCGAAGATGAAGCATCTTCCATAAGCTGGTAATTAGCAACTAACAAGTTCGAATTGCACGGTAATGTTTCTTGGCATGTGATGGTGGACTGAAACAAATGGGTGTTCACTGAAAAGTAGAAACTATTTGAATTCAGAATTGCTTATAAGTTTGCAAAATTCTTGTTAAACATACTTCGGTAATCTTATTTTATTTTTACAGTGTAGGATTTACTTTGAACCAATTTTGACTTTGCTAGTAAATTTCACAAAATATTACCAAGAAACTGCAAATCACATAAAATAAATAGTATTCATTATTGATTATTAAAATAGTAATAATTATTAAAATTAAAATAGTATTTTCTTGTAAAATCTACTTCAATAATCTTTATTTACAGCTTCAAAATTTTTTACAAATATAGGATTTACTTTGAAACACACTGAAAAAAATTTGGTTTAGGATTTACAATTTTCACTCAGAAAAGGCTAGTTAATTTACAAAAAATTGACAAGTAAAAGCCTAAACATAATTATTAGTAGCTTTAGATATAAATTTTTAAGTTAAGTTTACTTGGGAATTCCCAGTAAATTTTATTGACTCTTTGTTTGTAAATTTGACTTAAGTAATGCTTATCACTGTAAAAAAGTGTGCTGTTAAATAACAGTAATTTACTGTATTAAAAAAAAAACAATAAGTAAGATTTATTAAATTTTTCTTTCTTTCACAAGTTTTCGCACACAAATATTTTAAGTAATATTTAAGTATTGATTTAAGTACTATCTGTTACTAAGCAAGTAGACAGCTTGTTATCCTTCTAAGATAACATGCCCACTCAATATAATTATTAATTAATTACCTAAATGAACACAGAGACCTCAATACTTGGTACACCATGCACAATTACGGTAACAATCACTGAATAGTATTTGAGTATGAATGGGTCATTTTGAGTAGAACATGAACTCTAGATGTCACAAAACAGTAAGTAAAATGAAAGAAACCATAAAACAGTGGAAATACATCTCGAAAACAGTGAAAAATGTAACCTTTTTAATTATTCATGTCCCAGTGCATGATGGGAAATACGGGATCATAACTTTGATATTTACTTAAAGAATCCTTGTAAACATAACAAAGAATTCCAAGTAAAATATACTTATAAGTTCAAACTTTAATTTCTACAAGCTTAAATTGAGTACTAATATAGAATTTACTTTAATTTTTTTAATTCTTGCCTGAACTAAATTATTTAATGTAGAAATTACATTTGGTTTTATGTATTACAAAATAATTTTTATCAGTGCAATTTTGCTAGTAAATTTCACAAATAATTACCAAGAAACGGCAAATAACAAAATAAGTAGTATTAATTATTAATTAAGTATTAATAAAATAGTATTTTTAAAAGTAATAAAATAGTATTTTCTTGTAAAATCTACTTCAATAATCTTTATTTACAGCTTCAAATATATATTTTTTTACAATGTAGGATTTATTTTGAAACAATTTTGCTAGTAAATTTCACAAATAATTACCAAGAAACTGCAAATAACAAAATAAACAGTATTAATTATTAAAATAGTAGTAATTATTAATTAAGTATTAATAAAATAGTATTTTTAAAGTAATAATATAGTATTTTCTTGTAAAATCTACTTCAATAATCTTTATTTACAGCTTCAAAAAATATTTTTTTTTACAATGTAGAATTTACTTTGAAACAATTTCGCTAGTTAAGTTCACAAATAATTACAAAGATGCTTGCAAACAACACATTTAATATTACATTTTGAAGTAGAAAGACTGAAACAATGTTTCCTTGTAAATACTTTCTCATACTCCAATAATCTTTGTTTTCATTCACAAACCTCAGATTTTTATTTTTATTTTTTTTTACAGTGGATTACAGTTTTCTCTCAGAAATTGCCAGTAAATTTCACAAATAATTACAAAGAAGCTGGAAGTAAAACACTGAATTAAATATACAATTTTAAGGTGGAAACACTGAAATAGTATTTTCTTGTAAAACATACTTTAATAATATTTGTTTTATTTACAACTTAATTTTTTAAGTGCACTTTTGACTTATAAATTGCTAGTACATTTCAAAAGTAATTACAAAGAAACTGCAAATAACACATTTAATATTAAAATTTGAAGTAAAAAAATAGTGTTTTCTTGTAAAATGTACTTCAGTAATCTCATTTACAACTTAAAACTGTATAACTATAATATATGCATACTGTATGCATTTACAGTGTAGGATTTACAATTTAGAATTCTGAAATTTCACAAATAATTACAGAGAAACATGAATTAAACATGAAAGACAAATAGTATTTTCTTGTAAAATTTACAGCTTTTTAATTTTTTTTTTTTAGTGTAGGATTTACTTTGGAACTATTATGACTTGGAAATGATTGCATTTCACAAATAATTACAAAGAAGCTGCAAGTAACACATTGAATTAAACATGACAATTTGAAGTATAAAGACAGAAATGGCATTTTCTTGTAAAATGTACTTCAGTATTTGTTTCTTGTACAATTTTGAAAAATAATTTTTAGAGTGTAAAAAAGTAAAGCTAGTAAATTTCACAAACACTAACAGTATCTTCAAATAACACATTGAATTAAACATGGCATTCTGAAGTAAAAACACTAAAATAGTATATATTTATTTTTTGTGAATCATACTCTAATCATAGCTTTTAAAAATCATTTTTTACATTGAGGACCAAATCTGACCAAATTAAGGCTTTTGTTTTAGTTTTATTGATTATTATTGGGTTTCTGAAGGTTTGGCAGAATTGGCCAAGCCGAGCTGTTTTGTGGATTTTGTATTTGTTTGTTAGTTTTGAGCTCACCTTTATGCCAGAGTACTTTTAATAGTTGTCACCTTTCTTATAGATGGGCATTGAAAGTTGGGTGTCTTTCTCTTCTGGGGTAAATGAATCAAAATTCTGATGTCTTGCAGTCGTGAGTGTGAATTTGTGATATTGTTAATATGATATATATATATATATAAAAAAACAATTTCCTGTTTCAATACATCAACACTGAAAGTGTTTTATGGGGTGTTTACAGTACAGCATGCTTCATGTCTAAATGTTGTTGAATCAAATAACAAAATACTTTTATTCATCAAGAATGCATTAAATCGATCAAAAGTGCCATTTATGATGTTACAAAAGATTTCTATTTCAAATAAATGCTGTTCTTTTGAACTTTCTATTCATCTGTGAATCCTGAAAAATAAAATGCGTCACAGTTTCCACAAAAATATTGTGCAGCACGATTATTGATAATAATCAGAAATGTTTCTTGAGCAGCAAATCAGCATATTAGAATGATTTCTGAAGATCATGTGACACTGAAGACTGGAGTAATGATGCTGAAAATACAGCTGCGCATCACAGAAATAAATTACAGTTTAACAGATATTCACATAGAAAACAGTAATAATATTTCACAATTTTACTGTATTGTGATTACACACTATACTGTATTACACACTGACTATCAGCGCTTGCTGTTTAATTTTCCTCAGAAAATTTGAATCTGTCATCTAATGCAATGAGATGTGAGTGTGTTTTAAGTGTCCGAATACTTTGGGGGTCACTGTATATATGTGTGTGTGTGTGTGTGTGGTGCTGCTTTGTCCTCTACTGTTCAGCTGAAGGTGGATGATAATTAATATGTGTTCTGGGCTTTGATGAATGAGGACATTGGAGGATTTCATCTGCTATAGACAGAACAGGAGGGCCGTCCGACCCCGCAAACACCTCCAGAAACAACTCCCTCTCTTTAGAGGAGAACCAGCGGCCGATATCTGACTGTCTGAATGTCATGCGTGCGGCTGGAAGCGTCTTATTCTCCTGTGAGGATCTTTAGTGTGGGATTCTTACACACACGCCGAAGGGGACGAGCGCTAAACACTCTTAAGTCCAGCGCTTTATCAAATTCATCCTTGATGAATTGTCTCGGTTTGTTGTTTTAGTCTTTCACCCGCATTTACCACGAATAACAGGATCCTATAGGAGCAAAACAGACACGTTATACACACACACACACATACATATATAACTTACTATATAATATATATTATAATATATATAATATATAATATTCTAAAATAAAATTTCACATTTTCAGTAAGACTTTAAAATAGCTTTTAATATACTTTGTGCATTTGTATATATAGGTCAATACATTAACTGACAAAGAACAATTTCATTTTTACAGCATTTATTAATCTTTGTCATTTTTAGTTAATAATACAATTTTTCATTGTTAAATGTATTAGTGAATGTTGAGATTAACATTAATTAATACTACAGTACATTCGGTGGAAGTCTATATTGAAACCTTATTAATAGTGTTATGGTATTTTCTGTAACACTTAGAGTTATTGTGTATGCTTAAATAATATGAGCAGTAGTACTAGAGATACTTTACTTAGTAAACCCCTGATAACATAGCGATCGTTAGTCGTAAGGGTGCACTATTTATTTTGATTTCATGAAATAAAGACAGTGATGTGTGTCTGTCTTTGAGTGTTGAAAGCTGGTGTCCTGATGGATTGAAATGTGTTGGTGATTTTTCCCTCTAGACGTCTCTGTGAAATTAAAAAGCCTCTTAATTTTATTCTGAGGGTCCATTTAGTGAGGATAACCCGATGAGAGTAAAGGTTGAGTGTGGTGACGCTCTTCAGGGACTCAATCTGAGCTTTTAGGAGATGTGCTCACGTCTGTCAGTCTTCAGGAGAAAGTCAAGACTTTGACTCAAATGCTTCATATTGAGTCGACAGCGGGAAACATTACCTCTGTTCCTGTTAGAATGATTCATAGGGTGTTTATTGTTAAATCTGGGTCCTGTTGTAATAGCTTTTTTAAATATGAAAGACTGTAAAACTGTAAAAATGAAAACTAGTTGGAAACTCTACACAGTAGGAAGTGCATTTGAATTGAGCTATTAAAAACTGTGTTATTAGACTAGTCATTCCTCATCTTATTAGTATCAGAGCATTAAAACAGAGATGTATTAATATTGTAATTTTATTGAATTGTTTAATTTTCTGTGAATCGGTTCCGACTGCCTGTTTTAATCAATCAAAAATCAGTCCCTGCATGCAATGCTTAAAAAAATAAAATAAGTAAATATAATGTTTAGTAGTGTGTATTGTTATTTGGTGGATATAATTGATTAATTTGATCATTTATTGAGTGCAAAACAGACTATTTATCACTTATCTTGATGTACACTACAATTAAAATGTTTTGGAGTAGGTTTTTTAAAAAAGAATTTGGAAAGAAGTCTCCTCTGCTCACCACTTTTGGTCAGAAATACAGTAAAATTGTGAAATATTATTATAATTTAAAACAGCTGTTTTCTATGTGAATATCTGTTAAACTGTAATTTATTTCTGTGATGCGCAGCTGTATTTTCAGCATCAATACTCCAGTCTTCAGTGTCACATGATCTTCAGAAATCATTCTAATATGCTGATTTGCTGCTCAAGAAACATTTCTGATTATTATCAATGTTGAAAACAGTTGTGCTGCACAATATTATAAATGTCTTTACTGTCACTTTTGGTCAATTTAATGCATCCTTGCTGAATAAAAGTATTAATTTCTTTGAAAAGTATTAATTATTTAAAAAGATTATAATAATTTACTGACTCTAAACTTTTTAACAGCAGTGTATATTTAACTAGATTATTTTTTAAATTACAATTTATTACTAATAACAGTGATTTTTTTTTATATATATATCACTGTTTTGTTTATTTAATGAAATAGAAGACAATCACAATTAAGCATGCAAATATTATGATTGTCATTGCTGTCAGTTTAATTCTGAATCTTATCTGACAGTTCAGGTCAATTAATTTTTTATTTAATCTTTAATGTCTTAGAAATATAAAAACACATCTAAGACTGAAATGATCTGTGAATCAAAGTTAGCGTGGAGTCTTTACATAAAGCTTTCCGAACAGAATGCAATGCAGGATATTGTGTGGGAAGACTAATGTTTGATATTAGGTGGTCTGTGGTTCTGCTCGTCCTTCATACAACACAGAGTCCTGTCTTTCAGTTTAGAGTTGGAACTACATATGGTTTATTATTTTAAACCTGTAAAGCTACTGTGTCAGTTTTGATACACAAATGATCAAACTTTGCTGTTAAACCTGTTACACTCAATCTACTCCATGTCATGAGTTTTTTTTCCAGTAAAAGCTCTTCTACAAACGTATCAATGTTATTGCATCAATCATCTTTTAGAAAAATCAGTGCATCTCAAATCTGATCCTCAGGATCTTTTGAGGAGCGTTTGTTTCCAGAAGCTTTACTTTCACTGTTCCTCAGCGGAGGAATGATCTTCACAAGCCTCCAGAACATCTCACATCTTCTGAGGAGCCTTTATTTCTTCAGCTCTCAATCACTGCATTATATGTTTGGAGCATTTCACTCTCATCTTACTGAGACATATTACTGGAGATATAGAGCCACGACTGATATTTAGATCATTTTATGTTAGTATCTGCTGAACTGTTATAAAGATCTCACTGATTTACATTACAAGCAGCAGAATTTCATGATAGAAATATCAGCATCCGCACCAAATTGCATATTTATTTTTACTCAGTTTGAGTCTTTGAATAAAATTGAACTGTTTTTTTCCTTCATATTCTCATCATATCAGACTATATGAGCCATATAAGCCTGATGTATCAAATATTATACTAAAATAAATAAATACATACATTTTGGTTGAATAAACGCTTAAACATTTTTGATTTATTAATTATTTCACATGTCAGGCTTTGCAGTAATTTATTTTAGTATTATAGTTTTATTAAATTATGAATTAGCTTTTATTTTTTTTATATTTTTAGTTTTCATTTAAATTTTAGTGTTTTTTTTGGTAATTTTGTTATGCACTTCTTTCATTTGTATTACTTTTTGTTATTTTTAAATATTACTTTGTAGGTTTTATGTATTTTTATTCCAGTTTTAGTTATAGCTCAGTATCAGTATTTGAGTTATATTTATTTACAGGTAGTAATTTTAGTGCTTCATCTCAACGAATTTAGTTAGTTGCCAAGGTAACATTTCTAATCTGGAGTTTCATTTTATTTATTTTTTAAAAGTTTTTCATCTAATATTTTATTACAGTAGTCAACATTTGAAGTGGATCAAAAAAGTTCATCAAAATTGTTTTAAGGTTTTAGGACAACTTTGATGAAAGCTTATGATCCACTTCAAATGTTGATTAGTGTATATTTCACCTTTATTATAAAACATGTTTTAATAGTTTTTAGTAGCTCTGTTCTGAGATTCTCTGACTAAATCTCGAGTAAACTGCTCTTGTTTTAAGATAGATTTGTTTAGTTGCAGTGAAGGTGAAGTCTCCATGTGCTCTGTATTGAATCTCGGAGAGTTCATGTGTGATTGTTGTTTCTCCTGTGTGTTTGTGTAGCTCTATCACACTCAGGTTTTATTGCTTCTGGCCCGTGTGAGAGGTGATGTTTATAAGCGGATGAAGTGAAGCTCGTTTGGTTTCTGTGAGCGTCTGCCTGCCTTCACAAGCATAGTAGAGAGGAAAGCGGGGTGTAAAGTGTGTTTTATTTCAGGATCAGCATCGCACAATCACAGCAGGACGTACAGACTGTTACCGATCCGACTCGCATGCTCTTATTTAAGCTTGTAAATCCCACATTTTCTGCACCTCTGCTCCAGAAGCTGCTGGGCCGTGTGCTGTTACATACAGAGCTGCTTTATAAAACAACACCTCAACTGAAGAAAAACCTCGGACGTGACTGATTTCAGCTCTGCATCAGCAACAGCTCTGTGTGATCGACAAAACCTTTCTCACATTGATTCCAGTCGAGTTTGACCTCGGCGTGGCGTTCATCTGTTCACACAAATATTAGGTCAAATAGAACATTTTTATTTATATATAACATTTTTATCAGTAAGTTTTAGTATTTAGTGAAGCACAGTATTAAAATATATATTGGGGTGGTTGATGCATATATAAAAGTTTTTAAGAACTTAATTTTATTAATTTTTTATTAAAATAATATTCAGCAACAGTGTATTAAATTGATCAAAAATGACATTAAAGACATTTATAATGTTGCAGATTTCATTTTCACAATAAAATGTAAGTAAATAAATAATTTAAATACATATTTAAAATAAATGCTATTCTTTCGAACTTTCTATTCATGAATGTTAGAAACGAGTATAAACTTTAAAATCATAGCAATCGTTTAACAGTATTACTGTTTTTGTAGTTATTTCTTTCAAAATCTAAAAAAATCTCGCATGCACACACACACACACACACACACCCACACACACACACACACACACACC
>NW_015638936.1:510508-539351 GCF_001515625.1 Sinocyclocheilus rhinocerous | reverse complement strand
CACACACACACACACACACACACCATTTATTTAATTAAAATAAAAACATTTCTTTTTAAATTATATTATTCTACAATATTACTTTTTTTGCTGTTACTTCTCTATACAGTATATTTGATCTATATTTACATGTATGATTTATATGCATATAAAGTTACAAAAATATTACATTTTAAAAAAAAAATACTAAAATAGAAAATTTCCTAATTATAGTTAACAGTATTACTGTTTTTACTGTTACTTCTTTCAGTAACATTAAATACAGCAACAGCAATAACAGCAACAATAATAATAATAATTTATTATTAAATAATAAATATTTCTTGAGTATCATCAAAGGCTGGAAAATATTTAGATTTTTTTAGCTATACTTATAAACCCAAATTGCCACCAATTTCACACAAATAGGAAGCAGTTTGCACAGATATTGAGTAAATATGTTTATTTGTAATTAGGTTGAACTGTTTTTATCAGTGCATTTTAGTGTTTGAAAATGAAATTGAGAATTAAAAACGTATATTTGTATAGTTATTGCATGATCTGTTTTTGAAACTGAAGGTTAAAAGTGTCTCTGATGCCTTACAATGCTGTCTAGTAGACACTCTCTCGCTCTCTCTCTCTCTCTCTCTCTCTCTCTCACATGGACAATAACAGGGCAATTGCATTGGGCTTTTGGGAGCCACACTTTTGAACATTCCCAGCTGGTGTGATGGCAGCGAGTGTGAGATGATTTTGAGAAGGAGACTCCTCCATAAGGAGAGACAATGAGGCGAGCGGGGAATATGGTTTAATTTAGTCTGACATGATACTATGGTACCGTTGAGTATTACACACACACACATTATCACCTGCATCGCAGCACATTCGCACCTGTGAGAGGTGATACTGGAGCAAACCTCACACATGTACAGACTGTTTCACTTTTAATTGAAACGCCAGAACTGATCATGCGTGTAACTGGAGCATCACTCGCTCTGGTCAGTGTTTTAAATATTAATGATATATGTAACGTTTTTGTGCCGGTAGACTGGTTTTGTGCTCGTTCTGCCACAGCAGGAGATATTTTAATGGAGTTTCTGATTTGAACCTTAGCAGCGGTTTGAAGTGGTTTGATTCGTTTCCAGGAATCAGTTCTTTTAAAGCATGCATTCAGTGATTTGTGTACGTCAGCAGCTGGAGTGTTTATGAAAGACCTTGATCTCTGTGATCTCCTGATCTGTAGACGTGGCTCATCCTTCAGTGTGCATCTGCAGGATTTTTCAGCAGGTTTCTGGCCCATCAGGTGAAAATGGTGCATCTGATCACTTTGCAGTGATTTGAGGAATCATTGATGTCTGGAGCACAAACACTGCATTCTGGTTTTAATTTTTTATTTTATTTTATGTTTCTGAATATCTTCAAAGACTGGAATATATTTAGGCATTATGTTTTAGATACTATTTATTAATTTAGTTTTATTTATTTCATTTTTTTATGTTTTTGAATATCATCAAAGACTGGAAAGATTATATTTATTTATTTATTTAAAGACTGGAAATATTCAAATATTTTAGCTATTTTAGTTAGTTATTTAGTTGGTTATTTCATTTTTATTTTTTATGTTTTTGAATATCGTCAAAGACGAGAAAAGATTAATTAATTAATTAATTCATTCATTCATTCATTCATTCAGTCAGTCAGTCAGTCATTTATTTATTATAAATATAATCAAAGACTCAAAATATTCTGATATTTTAGCACTTATGTATTTATTTAAATTTGTACGCTTTTGAATAACATTAAAAACTGGAAAATGTTGATTTATTGATTGATTGATTTAGTTAGTTGTTAGTTTGTTAGTTATTTAGTTATTTAGCTTTTGTTTATTTTTTATGTTTTTGAAAATCACCAAAGACTTGAAAAGGCAGATATTATGCTTGATTCATTCATTCATTCATTCATTCTTCTGAATAACTTAAAGAATCGAGGGATATATATATACATACATATATATATTAGTGCTGTCAAACGATTAATCGCGATTAATCACATCCAAACTAAAAAGTTTAGTAATTGTTGTTTACATAATATATGAGTCTTTTTATATATAATCAAAGACAGGGAAATATTTTTCTTATGTTGAAGCTATTTATTTAAATTTTTATGCTTTTGAACAACATTAAAAACGGGAAAATATTCATCTATTTATTGATTTATTTTAGTTTTTGAGTATCATCCAAGTTATTTGAATGTTTTATTTATTTATTTATTTTTAAATATCACAAAAGACTGGAAAGTTTAAAGATATTATTTTATAATTATATTATTTATTGATTTATTTATAGTTTTTTTTTTGATGATATTAAATTTTTTTTTAAATAATTAAAGATTAGAAAATATTTAGATATTATAATTTACTTATTTATTTATTCGTTTTTTTTAATCAGATGCAGTTATTTTTATTTTTCTGGTTTTGAATATTATCATTCACATATCATAAAATGAATATTATTATCAACATTATGATATTGAATATTATTACTTAGATATTATATTTGAGCGGTGCTTTGAAGTCGTGTCCTCGAGAGGAAGCTGGGCTCGTTATTTGTCTTGCAGCGCTCTGAACGCTCCATCACGGGGGATTTGGTGGCTATCACAGGGGTCGCAGTAGAGGAGACGACCGCCTCTTTGTAGCGTTTTGAGTGATTACTGAAGTCGTCCCAACGAACACAGAGGAGATAAAAAACGGCGGCTCATCAACAATGAGCCACTGAGGACCGTCGGGCCTCTTCCCGCTCCAGACTCCGATGGCCTTTTTTGCTTCAGCACGCAAGGTCAAGCTCTGAAACACAGATACACGGCTGTCCTTACTCTCAGTCATCACCTGAAGGCTGTTGATTAGCTCTGCATGTGAAAGGGTCAGGAACGAGCGGATGCGGCGTGAGAGGAATCAGTTCTGGGTTCAGTAGAAACCCCCGGCTGCAGTGAATATACAGAGATCCATCCACAGATTCTTCATGATGTTTGATAGAAAACCAAACGAAAATAATAACTTTTGTCTACTTTATCAGCACTGAACCCACGTATTATCACCACTTATGTAGCATTAGCATTATTATTAAGTGAATATTGAGTATTGTTTAATATGTTATATGCAAATATATTTGTTTTTCTTTGTCTTAAAAAAAGAACTGAATGCTTTAACAGAAAAAAATGATAATGATAATATACAATCGTGACATTATATCTTAATTCTAATCTGTTTTATCATGATATTAATCATATATAATCGTGCTATTAATCATATAATCATGGTATTAATCATAATTAATTATAAACTTTTTATCATGATATTAATCATACTTCTAATCTGTTTTATCATGATATTAATCATATATAATCAAGGTATGAATCAAAACTCTGATCTGTTTTATCATTGTATTAATCATATATAATCATGCTATTAATCATATATAATCATGGTATTAATCATAATTAATTATAAACTTTTTATCATGATATTAATCATACTTGTAATCGGGTTTATCATTATATTAATCACATATAATCATGCTATTAATCACAATTAATTTTAATCTCTTCTATCTTTATATTAATAATATATAATCAAGATATGAATCAAAGCTCAGATCTGTTTTATCATTATATTAATTATATATAATCATGATATTTATCATATATAATTATGGTATTAATCATTCATTTTAATTGTAATGTTTTATCATGACATTGATCATATATTTTAATGATATTAATCATATACTGTATAATCATGATATTAGTCAACATTACAACATTTCTAATTGTTTTATGTTTAATATGAGAGGCTCTTAGTTTGTTAGTTGATAGTTTAGTGTAACTTGATGTAAAATAACTAAAACTAAAACTGGAATAAACACTAACAAAAAAAAAAAACGATATAGATATATAAAACAATACAATATAGCAAAATATAATAAAGCAACATAAAAATGGTTAAAAAAAATCTATTTCATAATATAAATAAATAAAAATACCATAATAGTATCTAAATGAAACTGATTTCTGTATAGCTTTATTTTTATTTCAGTTTCAGTATTTTTTCAGTTTCAGTATCAGTTTCTAATTTTCATTTCGTTTTTTAAAGTTTCATCCAATATTCATATTTTATTTTTATTTGAGCTTGGTTTCAATTACCGAAAATAATTTGTAATAGTTTTAGTTTTTGTTTTAGTTTAGTTAACAATAACAACACTGGTCATTTTACAGTTTCATTTTAATAAATGGTAATTTTGGACTTTTCAATGGTCCATTTTGTGTATGAAAATCTCGTTTTGCACGGAGAGTGTTACTTTCTATACCTCAGATACAGTTTTCCAATATTTAACTATATTTTCATTTCTAGAACATATTGTGAGACTTTCCATAATTATGTAAACATGCAAATATGCATCTGCTGAGGAAATTAATCTCACACATCCATATGGATTCACATCCAGTCTGTGTCTGCGTCAGGATCGCTGGATTCAGTGAACTTTTCAATAAAGTCCAGTTAGAGATATAAAGGCTTTAATCAACACTGTTTCTCTGGAGCAGCTTGTTTTGTTCGTTTTAATGCATCTTTATAAACGCTCCTGTAAAGTGGATAAATGTAGAAAGATGTCTCATTATATTCAGTAATAACCTCACCAGTCTCCAATTACACAAGCGAAGCGGCATCCGCGTGGTGAATAAATCACACTGTGTGTTTAGACGAGGCAATGAAAGGCCAGCAGACTGTGGCCTTCATGCATCTGCTTCTATACAGACTTTGTTGCTCTGTGTGTTACAATATACCAGTCTCAATATGCTTAAAGAGACCGCTCACCCCAAAATGAGCATTCTGTCATCATTTAACCAAAACTTTGAGAAATGCCTAAATATTTTTATTTTTTTGTCCATACAATGAAAGTCACTGGGGTTCAATATTGTTTGGTTCTTTTTTGTGTTTTGCAGAAGAAAGAAAGTCACACTCTTAAAAAAATATAAATAAATAGGGCACAGTGTACTGTATTAATATAAAGGATTTTTCCATATTGATTTTTTATAGTTGTAAAAAAAAAAAAATCACGTTTACCTCTATTTTAAATTTTGCAATGTATTCAGAAAACTGCAATCAATAAAAACATTTTGAAAATATAATGATTTAAATAAAATCAAGTAGCTAATAAACATTATCTGTATATCTGGCAAACATGCATATTAGTTTATGTTAGAACTGTGTAATCCAAATGCATGTAAATCTGATATGCATAAACCATAATGCATAAATCTTAAATTTATTTACTTCAGCTCGGAGGCCTTTTAGTCTCAATAGAGTCGTGAAATATCAAGATCAATTTGAGCATGTTTGATTTGTCAATAGAGAACGTGAAAGAGCCAGTCAGACGTTTGGAGGATGAATGTTATCAGCCGAGCTTGCCGTGACATCTCATGTGTTCTCCATTTACCATCTGATAGATTCCCCATATTCGCCTGTGCAAAATCAGCTCTGTGCGGAAAGTTATACGGCCGTAACAGAGTGCGGTACTCGACGTGACCCTCGCTGCGACTGAATCAGCCTGAAACTAGAGATCGAAAACATGCAGAAATGTGTAAGAGAGGCCTCTAACACACGCACAGATAAACGCATTCTAAGAGCGCACGGATGTTCATTTCAAGCCTCAGTCATTTTGCAGAGTTTTACTCCTTGGAGGTCAGAAAAACAATTAGGGAGGTGTAATAGGAGCAGAAGGAGGAGAGGAGATGATGTTGAATTGATGGTACACGAGCGGCGGAGCATTCAAGACGGATGGGCTGTTAAACTGGTGTGTAATGGCTCTGGAGTGTGTGTGTGTGTGTGTGTCTGGGTCATGTGTTTCTGAGTCATCCGAATCTCTTCTTTTGTTAGTGTGTGTGTTTGTGTGCACTGAAGCCAGTTGAAATGTGAAAACAGGTTGTTGTGCACTAGAAGAGACGACGTACACTGTTATTAGGTGCTCAATGCATCAAAAACAAGCTTTTTCAAAGATTTTAGATTAGAATGCACATGAATGTGCAAGGAAAAATGTGTATTTGGCATTTGCATTAATGCATTTGGCAGATGCTTTTTATCCAACGTGACTTGTTTTATGCTTATTCTGCATGCAGCTTTTATGGGCTCAAAATTAGCATAATTTGAGAGACTTCTTTGAATGCATTTATGTATTGCTTTTATCCAGTGTGACTGACTTGTTTTTGTATGAAGTGGTAAGTATTTGATAATTATTGCATGTGTTTATTTCGCAACTGCACATATATGCAGGTGGGTAGTTGACACATAGCATGTCTGAACGGCGAGACCAAGTTTTTAGATTAAAATGCATATGAATGTGCTAGGAAAATGTGTATTTGCCGTTTGCATTTATGCATTTTGCAGACACTTTTATCCAAAGTGATTTGTTTTATACTGCATGCAGCTTTTATAAACTCAAAATTAGCATCGTTTGAGACTTTATTTAATGCCAATTAATTTGGCATTTCCTTTTATACTTAGTGACTGTTTTTATTTTTTTTTAAGTGTTGTTTGATAGTTATTGGAAAAGATTATTTAGCAGCTGCATGTACAGTATGTGTAGGTGAGTAGTTGCCACAAACCATGTCCATAAGTGTTTTTTTTTGTTTCTATTTTTATCATTTTAGAATAAAATGCATGTGGGTGTGCAAGGAAAATGTGTATTTTGCATTCAACAATTCTGTGTTTTTCTGTCAATATGGGGTGCTGTGTGTACATTAATGAGGAAAAAAAATTAACTTAAATGATTTTAGCAAATGGCTGCAATATAACAAAGAGTGAAAAATTTAAAGGGGTCTGAATACTTTCCGTACCCACTGTATGTATTGCTTTTATCCAGTGTGACTGACTTGTTTTTGTATGAAGTGGTAAGTATTTGATAATTATTGCATGCGTTTATTTCGCAACTGCACATATATGCAGGTGGGTAGTTGACACATAGCATGTCTGAATGGCGAGACCAAGTTTTTAGATTAAAATGCATATGAATGTGCTAGGAAAATGTGTATTTGCCATTTGCATTTATGCATTTTGCAGACACTTTTATCCAAAGTGATTTGTTTTATACTGCATGCAGCTTTTATAAACTCAAAATTAGCATCGTTTGAGACTTTATTTAATGCCAATTAATTTGGCATTTCCTTTTATACTTAGTGACTGTTTTTATTTTTTTTTAAGTGTTGTTTGATAGTTATTGGAAAAGATTATTTAGCAGCTGCATGTACAGTATGTGTAGGTGAGTAGTTGCCACAAACCATGTCCATAAGTTTTTTTTTTTGTTTCTATTTTTATCATTTTAGAATAAAATGCATGTGGATGTGCAAGGAAAATGTGTATTTTGCATTTGGATTTTTATGCATTTGGCAGATGCTTTTATTCGAAGTGATTGCATTGCATTTCTTGTGTTTGTATTAGTGGTATTTGCTAAGTATTTGATAATTATTACTTAAAGTTACTAAAAATAAAAATTGCTTTAAAGTTACTGATTTAAACAAACACCTAACCCTATATATAATACAATTTTGACACATAATTCGTGACAAGAATGATTCTTAAAGCAATTGCATTGCAACATGTTAATATGTGAAGGTGTGTAATTAACACATAGCATGTCCACAATCCTTTTTTTTTTCAGTCAATATCACGATTTTAAACTAAAATGCATATGAATGTGCAATGAAAAATGTGTTTTTGTCATTTGCATTAATGCATTTGGCAGACGCTTTTATCCAAAGTGACATGTTTATACTTACTCTGCATGCAGCTGTCATAAACTCAAAGTTAGCATCATTTGAGAGACTTCATTGAATGCATGTATGCATGCAGCAGATGCTTTTATCCAGAGTTACTTACTTTGCATTTCTCATTTTCTGTAGCTTGGTACAGGAAGTATTTGATAACTATTGCTTATACTTCAGAATATTTATTTAAACACCTCTGATTCTTTAAAGCAACACCTTAGCAACTGCAGAGCAATATGCAAACATGTGCAAGTGAATAGCTGAGACAAAGCATGTCCACAAACCAAGATTGTAGGTCAAAATGCATATGAATGTGCAAGACAAAATGTGAATTTGGCATTTGCATTGACGCATTTCGTAGACACTTTTATACAAAGCGATTGTATCCTATTGATTCTCAAAACTACTAATATTCAGTGCATTCCTGCATCTCAATCAATAGTGCATGGCGCTAGCAACACCAAGCATGAGTTAGATATCCAGGGAATGCATGAACTGGTAAACTGTGTATCTTGAATGCAGTGTAAGTGGCTTTGGATAAAAGCGTCTGCCAAATGCATTCAATGAAGTCTCTCAAACGATGCTCATTTCGAGCTCATAAAAGCTGCATGCAGAATAAGCATAAAGCAATTAGGAAAGTGCTGTTTGAAATGCTTTTGGATGGAGTTTAGCTTGTTTAGCTTGAGTTTAGCACAGGATATAACTACCTAAATCTGCTTTAATGCATGTATGTGTTCATCTTTTACCATTTCTTCCATTTCAGGCATACAGTGCAGTTTGTATTTTCATTCTCATCCCCCTCAGCGCTTCATATCAGCTCATTCTGCCTCACAAACCCAACAGAGCCATTATGACACTCAGAGATGGAGATGTATTTATAGCATCAGCCCTTGTACATGCTGTTGTCATTCAAATTGAATTCTCATGAGCGTTTGTCCTCCAACCCCTTACCTGAGAGTTATGAAATTAGGAGAATTGAGGGAAAAGCCCACGATACTTGGGGAACCAAAGACGGGCTGTAAGGAGAGCAGATGGATGTTTTATTGATCAGAGAGGGTCGGTCGGGCTGCTGGCCTGCGCTCGTGTCATGTAGTATTAATTGTCTTGGTGATTGTGGCGACAAGAACAGGAAATGGCTGAAGATCCGGTTTCACAGACTTGTGTTTCTGTCTCTCTCTCTCTTGCTGAGATGCAGACCTCGTGTCTCGGATCAAGAGATCAGATGAAATGACTCTTTAAAGATGTCTCTGGATCGTGTTTCACTGCACAGGTGCATCAGATGAATAGCAGCGTTTATTGTCGCGGCTCACAGATGCCCACAGTTGCTCTATAACTGTCTGATGCATGATGTGTATCCCAAAATCTGCACTACTGGTCTGATTGGCTGCAATTTCCAGGAGTCAGTGTCCAAAACTGTACTTATATAAGGTGCCAGCTTCACTTTTAATGAATAACAACTTTGCCAAACTTTAAAGAGTGGTTCATCCAAATATGAAAATGTGCTGGAAATGTGCTCACTCTCATGCCATCCAAGATTAGGATGAGTTTGTTTCTTCGTCAGATTTGGACAAATGTAGCATTGCATCAGTGTCTCAGCAATGGATGCTCTGCAGTGAATGGGTGCCGTCAGAATGAGAGTCCAAACAGCTGATAAAAACATCACAATAATCCACAAGTAATCCACACCACTCCAGTCCATCAGTTAACATCTGGAGAAGACAAAAGCTGCATGCTTGAAAGAAACAAATCCATCATAAAGATGTTTTTAACTTCAAACTGTTGCTAAAATATCCATATTTTCCATAATCCATACTAACGCTTCCTCCAGTGAAAATGTGCATCTCCTGTCGTCTCTCACATCAAAATCCAGCCACATATGTGTTTAGAGCTGTTTAAACAGTGCTTGATCTGTGCAGATTTCTCTCCTGATTCACACCAGAACACTTTTTCACTGGAGGAAGCGTTGTTATGGATTATGGACTCGTATTTTAGTTAAAAACTTCTTAATGACGGATTTGTTTACAAACACAAAGCTTTTGTCTTCCCACCCATTCACTGCACTAATATTCATTTAAAGTTACACTGTAAAAAATGATTTTTCAAAGTTGTTAATAAAGATTACTGGAGTATATTTTACATAAAAATACTATTTCAGTCTATCTAGTTCAAAATGTCATGTTTAATTAGATGTGCTACTAGTTGTTCATTTGTGAAATATACTAGAAATTTCTGAGTGAAAATTGTTTCAAAGAAAAGCACATTTCAATATCCATTAGCAGAACTGTATTTTCTGTTTTATGTATGTTCATTTTTAATCATTTCCATCTTTTGATTTCTGATTCAGATGAAGTGCCATTTAATAGATTCAGCAAAATGTGCCGGATCTGGTTTTCTACATGACCTGTTTGATAAGACATGATAAGACAAAGCCCAGTAATTACATTTCTGTTGGCTAGAGAATAAATGAAATTGCACATACTGTTAATTTTATGCCTGCTATAACGCTTTTTAAATGAGTTGAAGAGAGAGCGTTTAATATGCAGTTGGACAGATGCAATCAGCTTTTTGTAGCGTTTTATTTTTCCCTGAACTCATTTAGTTTTCATGATCATTGTTCCCCAGAAGTACAGCATGTGACTGATTACTCTATATTAAACATCTTAAAACTGTTAAGGGACCTTCGAACAGGCACTGCTGAAACATCTCTGTACAGTTTGTTAATAATAATGATCTTAATACACGGCTAGTTAGGAGTGATCACATGATTCAGTGATGGCCTGTACCTGCAGGCCTCCTCTGTTCTGTCCTGATGTAGTTCAGTGGACTTTGCTGATGCTGAATAATAAACAGGTGTTGATGTGTAAATGTCGGCAGTCATATGTTCATGAGCTCATAGCTGTGACATCATCGAATTATTATCTCAAAAGAACAAGAACAATCTAGTTTTCTGAGATTTAAACCCTTTATAAATCATTCCATCCATCCATACATTCATCATTCTATCGTTCCATCCATCCATCAGCCATCCATCATTCTATCATTCTATCATTCCATCCATCCATCCTTCTATCATTCTATTTCTCCATCCATCCATCATTCTATCATTCCATCCATCCATCCTTCTATCATTCCGTCCATCCATCCTTCTATCATTCTATTGCTCCATCCATCCATCCTTCTATCATTCTATCATTCCATCCATCCATCCTTCTTTCATTCTATTGCTCCATCCACCCATCATTCTATCATTCCATCCATCCGTCTCTTAAACAAGGCATTGTCAAATCAACATTCAGAGTTTGTTTTGACTAAATTTTCTTTTCTAGAATAGATTTATAGGCATGTCTTTCAATTTTACTTGCATTTCCTAAAATTCAAGTTCTGCATCCTGTTTGCTTCTTCAATCTAAATTAAATTAAAAATCTGGAATTAAAAAAGCAATTCCTCAATTTCTTTCTGAATAGTGCACAAGTCTGCAGGCTATAGTAGATGTATCCAGATTTAAGCTTGTTTGTATTGAAATGTCATTTTTAATGCAATCTTCTGTAGTTTGTAGGGTGATATATGAGTAAGTGCTCAGGCACTTTGACCTGTACAGTTGCATCAAATCAGAAGGCACAATATTATTATTCATTTAACGGATGCTCTTTAATTCAGAGCAGTTACGGTTGGCTAACTGCAAGAACGGTTTCCTTGAATTAACCTTTAGCTGAGTGTTATGGATGTTGAGGCGTGATTACAGATGACTTAAGTTCCTCCGCTGACCTCTGGAACTCACCTTCTGTGAGTAAACGATGACTTTTCTTTTAAGTTTTTGATCTTTACGAATTTATAATTATTTGTGATTCTCATGTGAAAACATCAAAGGGAGAGTTCACCCAAAAATAAACATTTGCTGTTAATTTACTTACCCTGAGGCCAATCAAGTTGTAGATGACTTTTTTTTTTCAGTAGAACAGTAAAGAAGATTTTTAAGATTTCTGAGACTGTGGTCCTTGGAGATTCATAAAATGCAAGTCAATGGCTACCATCACTTTGAGAGTCAGAAAAGCACATACAGGCAACCGAAAATGAATCCCTGTGGCTCCTGGCATTGTATTGAGGTCTTATGAAGCGAAATGATCGGCCTGTGCAAGAAACTGAACATTATTTACAACATTATCACCTGTAATCCAAAGCCTCAGGGAAACAGTCCGGAGTGATGTCCGGTTCACAAACGAATCATTCTTTTGAACCATTGGATTGAACCATCTGAAACAGTTTGTGGCTCAAGCAGCACAGATCTACAAGTTACTCAATAATAACTGATCCTTATAATATCTGATCCTATGATGAATGAACTGATTCAGCGCTCCAGTTCCTCCTAGAACAGTCACTGAACTGAGGAAACAGTTCGACTCGGACCGAAGACGGATGAGCCGCTGATATGCGCATGCATGAACCGAAACACTTGAATAAAGGGGCCAAACGAAAGTTTTTATGTTTTCTCATGGTTTATGTAAAAAGGTGAGCTGATGAAGACTAGTTTATTCACTTTATATGCTTTAGACATGTAAAACATCCACGTTTCACATCATTACTGGGTGCTTTAATAATATAATTGCATATATGTTACATCATTGTGTGATTACATAAACAAACGCTCTTAAAAAAAAGGCTCTGGATTACAGGTAATAATGTTCTAAATAATGTTCAGTTTCTTGCACAGACCTATCATTTCGCCCTAGAACAGTCACTGAACTGAGGAAACAGTTCGACTCGGACCGAAGACGGATGAGCCGCTGATATGCGCATGCATGAACCGAAACACTTGAATAAAGGGGCCAAACGAAAGTTTTTATGTTTTCTCATGGTTTATGTAAAAAGGTGAGCTGATGAAGACTAGTTTATTCACTTTATATGCTTTAGACATGTAAAACATCCACGTTTCACATCATTACTGGGTGCTTTAATAATATAATTGCATATATGTTACATCATTGTGTGATTACATAAACAAACGCTCTTAAAAAAAAGGCTCTGGATTACAGGTAATAATGTTCTAAATAATGTTCAGTTTCTTGCACAGACCTATCATTTCGCTTCATAAGACCTCAATATATCATCAGGAGCCACGGGGATTAATTTCGTATTGCCTGTATATTCCTTTTTGACTCTCAAAATGACGGTAACCATTGACTTGCATTCATTGCATTTCAGTTAAAATCTTCTTTACTGTTCTACTGAAGAAAAAGTCACATACATCTTGGATGGCCTGAGGGGGAGCAAATTAACAGCTGTTTTCATTTTTGGGTGAACTTTTCCGTTAAGCTTGTGCAACAGGCAAGAGCATCACGCAAGCTGATGGTAATGAATGAGCATGTTTATTCACTTCTAAAACCCCAGCGCTAAATCAAATTAGCCAGCATGTGTCTGGCTGAAGAGCATTGTGTGATGTTATTGGAGAGGACACTGGTGTGTCTGTGGGATTTGATTTGAAGCAAACATCAAACCGCGCATCCTAATTAGCGCTGAGACTTTCTCTTGAGCTATTACAGCACGTCACATGCACTTATCTACTAGTCACTTTCAGATGGAGGATATTAATATTGTCTCTCACTCACTCACTCACTCACTCACACACGCTTCTCAAACTTCTTCCTCACGCCAGTCGCTCTTTTTTTTTTTTGGATGGCTCATAATAGTTTGATTATTTAGCTGTTGCTGTGACTCGCGACGTGACTCACGCATCTCTCATCACATGTTTCATAAGCGTTAATAATATGTGGTTTACGAAATGTGTGAAATGTGTGATTCCCTCTGCGATGTGTCACGGTGGCCGTTTGAGCGGCGCTATGTTTATTTACGAGTGGGCGTCAAACAGCACCGTAACCCTTTGCCTACTAAAAATTATGTTTAGACGACTCTGTTTAAATAATAGACTCTGACATATGAGTGATGCTTCCCACCATGATGCTGTGGTGTTGCTAGGTGGTTGCTAGGGTATTCTGAATGGTTGCTCTGCGATTCCGAGGTTGTTTTGAGTGGTTGCTAGGGTGTTCTTGATAGTTGCTAGGGTGTTTTGAGTGTTTGCTATGTGGTTCCTAGGGTGTTTTGAGTGGTTGCTAGGTGGTTGCCAGGGTCATTTGAGTGGTTGCTAGGTGGTTGCAAGGGTATTTTGAATGGTTGCTTGGGTGTTCTAAATGTGATTGATGGTGTGTTGCTAGGGTGTTTTGATTGGTTGTTAGGTGTCGCATGGGTGTTTTGAATGGTTGCTAGGGTGTTCTGGGTGGTTGCTAGGGTGTTCCGAGTTGTTGCTATGTGGTTCCTAGGGTGTGTCAAGTGGTTACTAGGGTGTTCCAATGTGTTTCTAGGTGGTTGCAAGGATTCATTTTGAGTTGGTTGCTAGGTGGTTGTTTGGGTGTTCTGAATGGTTGCTAGGTGGTTGCAGGGGTGATTTGAGTCATTGCCAGGTGTTCTTGGTGTTTGTTAGGGTATTCTGTGTGCTTACCATGTGGTTGCTAGAGAGTTCTTAGTGGTTGCTAGGATGTTCTAAGTATTTCTGGGTGGTTGCTAGGGTGTTCTGGTAGTAGTTAGGGTGTTTTGAGTCATTGCTAGGTGGTTGCTAGAGTTTTCTGCATGGTTGCTAGACGATTGCTAAGGTGTTCCAAGTGGTTTCTATTGTGTTCTGAGTAGTTGCTAGGGTCTTCTGAATGGCTCCTGGGTAGTTGCTGCGGTGTTCTGAGTAGTTGCTAGATGGCTGCTAGGGTGTTCTGGATGGTTGCTAGGTGGTTTTTAGGGTGTTCTGAGTAGTTGCTAGGGTCTTCTGAGGGGCTACTGGGTAGTTGCTGGGGGTGTTCTGGGTGGTTGCTAGGGTGTTCTGAGTAGTTGCTATGGCATTCTGAGTGGTTGCTAGGTGGTTTCTAGGGTTTTCTGTGTGGTTGCTTTGTGTTTTCTTCCTGCTTGGTGTAAAAAGAGTCCTTTTTATGTAAAGCACTTTGAATTACCATTGTGTATGAAATGTGCTATATAAATAAACTTGCCTTGCCTTGCCTTCACATCAGCATTTAAAAAGAGCATTTCAGTGCTAAAATGAAACAACAGGATCACGGCGTCCAGAACAATTGCTGAATTTGACATGCGTTCCCATCCTCTTTTAAAACAAACCAATTAATTATTTACAGGCTTCAGCAGAGCAGAGAAACGTAATTTATTTTTATCTTCCGAGCTTCTGTTTATGCCCATATGACAGAGAGAGCGAACAGACTCAGCAAACGGTGCGAGACGCAGATAGAGCTGCTTATTTCTCTCCGAATGAGTCTAGACTGAGCAATAACAGTGAGGAACAATCACACAAACACGCTGTAATTGAACTCTTGGGTTTCTGCTGCTGGAATTTATAAGTGCTTGAATAGAAGCTGACTGCAGATGATCAGTGAGTGAAGCTCTGAATCTTCATGTAGTTCTTCAGAGTTTTGGGTGCAAATCACTTTAATGTCCTGGAGATACAGTACGATGTGTTTATGTACTCTAGTAAATCTGCAGATGGAGTTCAGATGATTGCCAGTGCTGGGTAGATTACTTACAAATTGTAATCCGTTACTGATTCCAAATTACATGACACAAATTGTAGTTAGTAACGAGTGTTGAGGAAAGTTACTTTTCAAAGTAATGCATTAAAGGGGTCATGAACTGCCTTTGTTTTTTTTGTACTGTTCTCTGTTCTCTCAACTTATAATGTTATCAAGATTTTTTACATAAAAAAACACAATTTAGAAGTAATAGGCTATTTTCTGTCCTGTTTTTGACCCCCTCATCAGAACGCTCTGTTTGAATGCGTGGAGGATTGTAGACTCGCATGTAAACGCACACTGCTATGATTGGCTAATTGTTTTGTGTATTTTTGACAGCCTACATTCTTCACAGATGGACGCTGCTGAGATTTAGGTCAAAAACGCATAAATAACTCAATACATATCAAACGATCTGTAAGAAGAGAGAAAACAATAGTGACCACGTAATAAAAATAGTTACTCACACTTGTGTTGCGACATTACTGTCAGATCCAATATAGTCGCACAGCATCGTCTTTTAACATTAATTCTATGAATTCACTATATTTACTTCAAAAAATATCCAAAAGTGGCAAAAAAATACATACTTAAGAAACGATCTCAGTATATTCATGAAGAAATAACAATAGCTGTGTCATATTCATAGCTATGAATGATCAGAAGTTTATATTTCTCAGCAAATAGTCCATTCTGACTGCAGAAATGGATGATCTGAAAACATTAGCTTAGCTTTTCTACGTTTACCATAAAGTGACAAATCGACCGTTTGGTTGAGCACGTTTTTGAACAATTATTAAAAACATACTAAAGTTTTTTCATGGCACCAAGTAACATCATTTTGTAAAGTTAGGGCTCTTACAGTGTAATATGTCAAAAAAATATGCTTACCTTGCCAAATTTCACCAAGAACAGTTCACATGGCAGGAGTGATTTCTTTGTTTCTGACATCCATGTTAGAAGAAGTGTTGAGACAAGTGCTGTTGATTGACACTCTGACATCTAGTGGATTTTTTTGGTATAACATACCTCAACCAGATGGTAGAGATGGCTCAGTCAGCTTGAGTTAAGTTAGGTACTCCTCTCAATAAAATATAGTGACTCAAAATGTGCTCAACCATTTGGTCGAGCAGGCCGTTAGTACTTTTAATCATTTATAAATCACTCAATGGCCTAGGACCTAAATACATAGCAGATATGTTCACTGAATATAAACCTAACAGACCACTCAGATCATTAGGATCAAGTCAGCTAGAAATACCTAGGGTTCACACAAAACAAGGGGAGTCCACTTTTAGCTATTATGTCGCCCGCAGTTGGAACCAGCTTCCAGAGGAGATCAGATGTGCTAAAACATTAGCCACATTTAAATCTAGACTCAAAACTCATCTGTTTAGCTGTGCATTTATTGAATGAGCACTGTGCAATGTCCGAACTGATTGCACTATATTTTATGTATAATCATTTTCTATTCTTAACTGTTTTAAATTCATTTAAAACTTCTTAAATCAATTTTTAAATCATTTTCAAAGTTTTTAAATTCCTTGTTTTATTGTTGTGATTATTTTTTTATTATTATTTTATTCTATTTTATGTAAAGCACTTTGAATTACCATTGTGTATGAAATGTGCTATATAAATAAACTTGCCTTGCCTTGCCTTCACATCAGCATTTAAAAAGAGCATTTCAGTGCTAAAATGAAACAACAGGATCACGGCGTCCAGAACAATTGCTGAATTTGACATGCGTTCCCATCCTCTTTTAAAACAAACCAATTAATTATTTACAGGCTTCAGCAGAGCAGAGAAACGTAATTTATTTTTATCTTCCGAGCTTCTGTTTATGCCCATATGACAGAGAGAGCGAACAGACTCAGCAAACGGTGCGAGACGCAGATAGAGCTGCTTATTTCTCTCCGAATGAGTCTAGACTGAGCAATAACAGTGAGGAACAATCACACAAACACGCTGTAATTGAACTCTTGGGTTTCTGCTGCTGGAATTTATAAGTGCTTGAATAGAAGCTGACTGCAGATGATCAGTGAGTGAAGCTCTGAATCTTCATGTAGTTCTTCAGAGTTTTGGGTGCAAATCACTTTAATGTCCTGGAGATACAGTACGATGTGTTTATGTACTCTAGTAAATCTGCAGATGGAGTTCAGATGATTGCCAGTGCTGGGTAGATTACTTACAAATTGTAATCCGTTACTGATTCCAAATTACATGACACAAATTGTAGTTAGTAACGAGTGTTGAGGAAAGTTACTTTTCAAAGTAATGCATTAAAGGGGTCATGAACTGCCTTTGTTTTTTTTGTACTGTTCTCTGTTCTCTCAACTTATAATGTTATCAAGATTTTTTACATAAAAAAACACAATTTAGAAGTAATAGGCTATTTTCTGTCCTGTTTTTGACCCCCTCATCAGAACGCTCTGTTTGAATGCGTGGAGGATTGTAGACTCGCATGTAAACGCACACTGCTATGATTGGCTAATTGTTTTGTGTATGTTTGACAGCCTACATTCTTCACAGATGGACGCTGCTGAGATTTAGGTCAAAAACGCATAAATAACTCAATACATATCAAACGATCTGTAAGAAGAGAGAAAACAATAGTGACCACGTAATAAAAATAGTTACTCACACTTGTGTTGCGACATTACTGTCAGATCCAATATAGTCGCACAGCATCGTCTTTTAGTTTCAATCTTTCTGAAAATCCCACCCTGAATTGTGCCTTGTTTGTAAACAAATCCGCGGTAAAATGAAGTGATCAACACAGCGTCTTGATGTCTTCAAAATGTCTTTAGAATTTGGTTTCTGCGTAGACCTGCGTGTTCGCCTCTCTCGTAAAACACTTGTGCAAAGAGGACGTGAACGCTTTTTACAAGTTGGAATCTCGTAATTACGGGATTTCCGATATGGCGTGATCGCACCTGTAGACTCTGTGGGCGGGGCTAAACTGGCAGTGATGTAGACTCTGTGGGCGGGGCTAAACAGGAAGTGATGTAGACTCGGTGGGCGGTGCTAAACAGGCAGTGATGTAGACTCTGTGGGCGGGACTAAACTGGCAGTGATGTAAGCTGCGTTCACGCCATATCGTAATTACCGTAATTTTGAGATGACAGCACTTGACGTTCTACTCGGAGCTATTCACGTATACTATATATTCACGTCGGACTCGGAATTATGCTTTTCTATGGCAACACCATCAACGCCTAAACAGAGCCTGCGGTGGTCAGGTGGTACAGCGATCACCGACTCGGTGGGCGGGGCTAAACAGGCAGTGATGTAGACTCTGTGGGCGGGGCTAAACTGGCAGTGACGTCAAGGCTGTATTTAGTATAAGCTGTATTTAGGCTAACAACAAAGTTTTGAGTTCTGAAACTTACAGGATGTTTTTACAGTACAATGACCTTTTATATTTAAAAAAATCAAGGGAATTTTTAAAAAAAAATTTCAGTTCATGACCCATTTAAAATACTGCATTATTCCATGAAAAGTAACTAATTTCGTTACATAGTTACGCTTTATGGAAAGTAATGCATTATAGTTTTTCGTTACTTTTTGTCACCTGGGCATCTTGCATTCTTGTTTGTTTTTTTAATAACAAAAAAACCCAAAAGTTATATTTTTGGCAAATGCAGGGGCCCTTTTTCACCAAAAGTGAAATTAAAAAGCCTCAGGCTGAAGGAAACGCCTCTGCACTTACTCCCAATTTCTCACAACAGGGACAGGAGAGCTGTCAGTCAATAAATGGGAAAACAATGTAGACTCTGTGGGCGGGGCTAAACTGGCAGTGATGTAGACTCGGTGGGCGGGGCTAAACAGGCAGTGATGTAGACTCTGTGGGCGGGGCTAAACAGGCAGTGATGTAGACTCGGTGGGCGGGGCTAAACAGGCAGTGATGTAGACTCTGTGGGCGGGGCTAAACAGGCAGTGATGTAGACTCGGTGGGCGGGGCTAAACAGGCAGTGATGTAGACTCTGTGGGCGGGGCTAAACAGGCAGTGATGTAGACTCGGTGGGCGGGGCTAAACAGGCAGTGATGTAGACTCTGTGGGCGGGGCTAAACTGGCAGTGACGTCAAGGCGTTGATCAAGGTGTTTTGGCAGACTGTCTTCAGTATAAGCTGTTTTTAGGCTAACAACAAAGTTTTGAGTTCTGAAACTTACAGGATGTTTTTACAGTACAATGACCTTTTATATTTAAAAAAATCAAGGGAATTTAAAAAAAAAAATTTCAGTTCATGGCCCCTTTAAAATACTGCATTATTCCATGAAAAGTAACTAATTTCGTTACATAGTTACGCTTTATGGAAAGTAATGCATTATAGTTTTTCATTACTTTTTGTCACCTGGGCATCTTGCTTGCTTGTTTGTTTTTTTTAATAACAAAAAAAACCAAAAGTTATATTTTTGGCAAATGCAGGGGCCCTTTTTCACCAAAAGTGAAATTAAAAAGCCTCAGGCTGAAGGAAACGCCTCTGCACTTACTCCCAATTTCTCACAACAGGGACAGGAGAGCTGTCAGTCAATAAATGGGAAAACAAAGTGGCTTGTTTTTCTGAAAAAGTAACTCCGATATTTCCTTGTAAATCCAAAAGTAATGTGTTACTTTACTAGCTACTTAAATACAGTAATCTGATTATGTAACTCGCGTTACTTGTAATGCGTTACTCCTAACATTGTTAGTAATGTAATCCATTAGATTTTAGGTAATATAATCGGACTACTTTTTGATTACTTTTAGATTAATTTTGACCTACACTCTTACAAATAAAGGAGCTTAAAAGGTTCTTCACAGCGATGCCATAGAAGAACCTTTTTTTTTTGGTTGTAATGTAATCCATTAGATTTTAGGTAATATAATCGGACTACTTTTTGATTACTTTTAGATTAATTTTGACCTACACTCTTAAAAATAAAGGAGCTTAAAAGGTTCTTCACAGCGATGCCATAGAAGAACCATTCAGACAAAGGTTCTTTAAAGAACCATCTCTTTCTTACCTTTTTATATTCTGAAGAACCTTCTTTCGCAAAAACAAAGAAGCTTTTGTGAAACAGAAAGGTTCTTCAGATGTTAAAGGTTCTTTATGGAACCATTTAGACAAAAAGGCTCTTCTATGGCATCGTGAAGCACCTTTATTTTTAAGAGTGTAGACGCAGAGCAGCTGAATAGAACAGAAAGCAGACGTCTGAAGAAGTGCTTTTAAAAGATGCACTTCTTTGACAGATGTCTTTAACCGCTGCAGCGCTTCTTGCTGTTTGATTGAGTGCAGTGTGTTTAAGATGTCGTGTCAAGTCAAAAGAAGTTCATCTTTAAAGACATGTCTTGTTTTTATGATTGGAACAGAAGGTTAAAGCCACAATAATGTCTGCTTGCTGCTTTTGGTGAAGTCAGAGGTTAATGTATTGAAGGTAAGGCTTGTACAATTACACTAAAAGAGCTTTTACTGGATAAAACACTAAACTATCAATCAGACGACAGAAGACATGCAGGAGATTGAGTGTGAGACACAAAGTTTGATCATCATTTAGAGGGTTAATTATTCTTATTTCTGCACAAAAATGCCAGGGTCTCTTTGAGCTCTCAGTAGGTTTAAGGATTCAAACTCGACTCTCATTGCGAGAACATTAGCTTTAATGCTGGGATTGAGTCCAGCGAGCGCTTTCCAATTTTTCTGGAGATTTGTTTGGCATGTAATAGACTCACGCCTGCTAATCTTCACTCATCTTTAATAATTGCCCTCAGCGCTGGATCTGCGGATGTCCACCTGCAGACCCATCAATTCACGCTCATGAGCTCCAGTCTTTAATTATTTGGCAAGAGGAGGTGCTGTTTAGTCAGATAGGAGATGTAACGGCCGTATTGTGTGTGTGTGTGTGTGTTTTAGAGCCGGTTTTACGGGCGCCAGTGCTTTATGATGCCTGCAGTAATTGCAGGATTGATTAGCGAGGAAGTGTCCGATGTTTTCTCCTGCTCTGCCGCGTCGGGAATCGTTCGGGCGGGACAGATACGAGGCCTAATCGACTGCTGCTCCTTCTGCCTTTGTCAGCCTTTTCTGCCCACAATAAAGACGAATTAACTTGAGGACAATCAAAAGACTTTTCAATTCATCACTTCCTCTGTCTTTTCAGAGGAATCTTTTCCCTCCCCACAATAAAACACACAGAGATCGGTGTTAAAGGAGGCGAGCGAAAGCCAAGAGCAATATCACGGTTTATGATCGACTGACCAGCACATCCGCTGTGTATCGTTCCTGTAACAAACTCAGAGCATCAGGTGGCTTTAATTGCGCTGTAATTCAGCTGCGTGTGATCCATAAAGGCTTGATTGGGAATTTGTGGTAAAAATACAGAGTAAATATGGTCTAATAAAGCACATTAACAAGCTAGAACTTCTGATTTATGACTGAAGAATCTCATTAAATCACACAACAAAAGTGTTTAGTCTGGACAGTCTTGCACAGTGTTTTTGTCATAATCAAGCCTACTGTAATTGATTATAATTATAAATGTGGAAAAAGGGTCAGTGACAAATAAAGGATCTTAAGAAGATGAAAAGGATTTTTTTGGGAATCAAGTTTAAAACACCTGTGCCAAGTTCATAGAAATATAATATATCTGTATCTGTATGTCTGTCTGTTGTTCTATCTATCGATCAGTTGTTCTCTCTGTCCATATGGCCTGTTAACATTCAAGACTTAATAATAACAACAACAACAACAACAATAATAATAATAATAATAATTATTATTATTATTATTATAAAATAAAATTAACAATAAAATAAAAAATAATTAAAATGTAATGATATTAAAAACAATAACCTTTATTTATAATAATAATAATAATAAACTATTTAAATGTATTATTATTATTATTATTAGATTTTTATTGTATTTTTTTTCGTCATAAGTTAAATTTGCTGAGCTTGGCAAATGTTTTTCAAATATTATTAATCTATTAAAATGAACATTTCATTTTAATATTAAACATTCAATATTAATATAAAAAAAAATTTCTTCTTCTTAAGTCTTAGCATTTATCCGTTCACTTTTTACAATATCAAGACAACTTCACCACTTGGATGTTTTTACTTAAAAATATCAAACAAATATTTAATTCAGAATCTGAAAGCATGCATCACAGAAAAGGTGTATTTAAATCATCATCTTATAAAATGCTTTTTTAAAGTTTTAGTGTTTTTAAATGCACATGACAACACGTTCTCACTCCCAACTCGTCATGTGTAAAAAATAGAAATAATTTGATATAAATGTATACTTTCATTGGAGCACCTAATCCCACCCCTACCCTAAACCTACCCACTTCTGAACATTGTAAAACACGTAATATAAGTGCAGTCACAGGTATTTCTTGCAAAAACTGACCATTAACAAACAGTATAAAAGCATTACAAACAAGTCGTGTTGCATTCCAAGTCTTCTGAAGCCATATGATGTCTTTATGCGAAGAAGAGAGTAAAACATAAGGTTTTAATCACTGAAAATGATCCCGCTCCGTTAACGCGCTCACATCTCATTCAGAAAGATACTCCCGTCCCGGAGTAAGGTTTAAATGGCATCTTTTAGCTTCAGAAATGACCTGCAGTTTGACGGCTTTATGTGCTTTCCAGCAGCTCATGTCCTTGAGATGTTCAGCGCTGAAGGTGCTTGCTAGTAAATCAGCACTATTTCTGTTACTGCATTGTTTTGGTTGCACAACAATAAGTCTCTGATTAAGTTCTAAATTATATTGCATGGTTTTATATTTAAGATACTGAAGCAGATAAACATCACATTTTCATTTTTGGGTGAAGTATCCCTTTAAGTAGCTTTAATGTGTTTAGCTGCGTTTTGTTAGTTTTTATAAAACAGTTTTTATAAATTTTAGAAATAGGCCTAAATTTAAGATTTGTGACCCTGGACCACAAAACCAGTCATAAGGGTCAATTTTTCGAAATTGAGATTTGTATGTGATCCTAATGATTTTTGGCATTTAAAAAAAATCTATAATTTTGACCCATACAATGTATTGTTGGCTATTGCTACAAATATACCCCAGCGACTTAACACTGCTTTTGTGCTGCAGGGTCACATATATGTATTTGAATTTCATACAAAATATGCATCCATTTAGATTACACAGCTTTAACATAAACAACCTTATAAACTTAATGTGATACATATTTATCAGTCATAAATAAATAAAACAAGTCAGATTTCTGCAATCAAAAAATCATGGCAAAAAAATGATCAGTTTTATTGACGATTTGAATTTATATCAATTTGATTTTAATTAATTATACTTATTCGAATAGCTTAGAATCAGCCTGAATATGTTCATGGTGAAAACAATTACATTTATTCAGACAAAAAGTATATGAACATAGTTAAAACCTGACTAGCTGTGGGGAAAAAAACAATATTCAGTTAGTTAAAATGTATGAAATCTCAAATATTTTTGTTATATTATTACTGTGTATTGCACATAATATACTCAATGGTGCCAATCATACAATCAATCACGTCACACAATCATAACAACATCATAAACACACTCAATGAGATTTCTAAAGGCAAATACTTTTATTAAAATAAATACCTGTGGTAAAACAAAATGAAATAAGCTGTAAAAACTAGAAAAGTTTGTGCAGTTTTAACCCTATAAAGCCTGATGTATGAAGTATCATATTTGGTCCATCAGGCCTTTATGGCTCATATAGTCTGATATTAAACTAAACTATCAATCAGACGACAGGTTTAACAGCAAAGTTTGAACTTAGACCTCAAATGTGATGCATTGATTTATAGGATTCATTTACATTAAGTTAGTAAAATGATTTCCCATAATTACAATGCATAAACGTGTATTATTGGAAGAATAAAGCGTTTTAAAACAGCTCCGCTTCAGGAGCGTTGCAGGCCGAAGGTCAGAGAGAGCTGATAACTGAGCAGACTAATCATGAGACTTTCATTAAATGTTTAAGGCCATGCATTTATTTAACACCGTTAATGCATTTAGCTTCACTTAATGTGAGATTAGACATCAGACAGAAGAGAACGAAGGAACGTAGACGTCTGTGCAAATACAACACAACAAACCTGCAAACGCTCCTCTCCTTTATCACTAAAAGAAGGAGAGAGATCTTCTTTGCTGCTAATTTATTTATACATTAAATCCTTTAACAAAGGTAAAGTCATTTGCAGTCTTTGCATGAGGAATTTAATTATCTATAAAACACCTTTGGTAAAGTTATGCTGTTAATTTGTAATTTAGTTTTTCTGTCCTTGAACTGTCAGAGGCAGGGAACTATGTAAGTCAATTTAATATTAATAAGATCACGTCTGGTAAATCAGTGATTTTAATATAATGAAATACTTGTGATTTTTGTGTTGCTTTGAAAAAGTTGATTTCTGAATGACTTTTAATGAGAAAACATGGTGTTATGGCATCTATCACATTGCAAAAAATGAAGTTTTACAAGTCTTTCTAGCATTTTTAATAAAAATTAAAAAAAGATTAAAAAAAGAAATATAATGAATATAAATAAATATTAATAAAATAAGCATTTTATATAAATGAAAAAAATTATTTTAGCTATAAGGCAACGTTTCTAATTTTAATTTTGTTTAGTTTATCGTGATGTCCTAAATTAACTAAAACTGAAACTAGAATAAAATTGTATATAAACTATATATACAGTACATACATTAAAAACTACTTAAAATGACAAAAACACAACAAAATTACTATAACTAAAAATAAAGTGAAAAGAGAAAATATTAACAAAACTCTAATTGCATATTAATGATACTAAAACACTGCAAATTGCTCAAATGAAAATGAAAACTAAAACTGAGACTAAAAAAAATAAAATTTAATTATTAGTTAAAATTAAAGTGAAAAGAGGAAATCAGTTCAAAATATGAACAAAAACTGCAATAGCATATAATAAAACGGTAAATTACTTAAACTGTAAATAAAATGAACACTGAAAACTGAAAACATAAAAATAAAATCTGATTCAAAATATGAATACAATTATAATAGTATCTCTATGGTCCCAAAATATCACAATCTCATGATCAGTTCAGTTGGTACTTGTCAATGTAACTTGTAAATATTCCTGAAATTTACTAGAAATTTCTGAGCGAACATTGTTTCTACACCATTAGTTTTTTCAGTGCAGCAATTCCAGATGAAAGCAGTTTTATTTTTGCGCTGTAAGGCAGCCGCTGGGGTCCATCTTCTGGGCTGCGTGATCCAGCTGTCTGCGATCTGTGTTCTCACACTGACTGTGTGGGAGTGTTTCTGACTGCACTGCATCTGCTGCTCACATTTAAACACTATTACAGCAGAGAAACGCTCTGACACACAAAGCTGTGACAAGTCTATTAATAACTGTATGTGGCTGCAGCTTCTGTATCTCTGTACGACCGTAAACACACAGACACACACACACACACACAAAGACAGCGCTCATGCTTTCTTTCAATGTGATGGCAGCACAAAAAAGTTAAAAATGATCTCCATTCATGCAGCAAGAGACAGTCTTGTGTAGATTTGGGAATTGTAAGGAATTTATTATATTTATTACAAATATGCTAAACAAAAACAATAGCCAATAGTCTGCTTTTGGATCATATCTTTAATTAATGGTATTAAAGCACTGTTTTTTTTTTTTAGCTATTTATGTGGACTTATATAATATTTGGCTTATATATTATTTAAATAAGCAATTTATTTTGGCTGTAAATTCAGTAGCCAAAAATATCAATTTTTCATTGTTTGCTCACCTTCTTGTCATTCCAAACTTGCTTCTGACTTATGACTCTCTTCTTTGAAACACAAAAGATATTTTGAAAGCTGTTTTTGTCCATGTAATGAATGTCATGTTGATTGGCTTCCAACGTTTTCAGAATATCAGCTTTTGTGTTTCACAGCAGAAAGAGTCATACATGTTTTTGGAAACACGAGAGTAAATTACAATTTTTATTTTATGGTGAAATATCTCTTTAATCTTTAATTGCACATTGGATTTTTGATGTATTTCTCAGAACTGTCTCGAAAGAATCATTAGTTTGATACATTTTAAAAGCAAACACGCTGCAGAATGTGCTTTAGTATTTGGAATGTTATATCACTTTCAAAAATTTAAATTTTGAATTTCAAATTTTGATTCTGCTTCCTTACATTCTATTTTCAACTGCAATTCTGCATCCTGTTTGCTACAGTACTTCAGTTCAAATTCAGAGTTCGAACATGAAATGCTGACTCCTCAAAGCCTGGTTAAATTAGTTTGAGGAAAAACGTTCCATGAACGATGTATAAATGATGTTTTTGTGATTGAAGACCAGATAACTTTGAATGAATGATCCATTAATGTTACTGAACGTAGAGGACCACAATGGAAACAAGTCTATAGCTTTTTTCTGTACTTTATCCTCGACAGTTTTGAAAAGTGCATGAATTAGTTTTAATGGGCTGTTTTGTATAATGTTTTACATTTCATCAAATAAAGCAAACAAACGAACAAAAACAGCGAACCTTGCCAGAATGTTCTGAGAATGTTCCCTGTTAGCCGGGAAGCTGTTGTGTTGATTGAACAATGACAGAAAGTACAGCAAGCACAGTAGGAGTGTTTGTGAAACCTGTTAGTAATTACTATGAAACGAGACACTTGAATTTGAAGGAGATGAACACACAGGATTATATGCAGACATCAGCAGCACTTCATTTACTCAAGACATCAGTGAGCATCGGCATGCTAAACAAACCAGTGGCACTGAATTAAATGCATATTAAAGCTTTAAAGTGATGGTATTCTTGAATAAGGCCAGTCTGATGTGTTTGTAGATGAGCATTAGCTGCAGATCAGTCTTCTGGATGTGTTTGTATGCTGTAATTAATGTGGAGCTCATCCCGTATGAGTATCTGAGGGATTGTAGGGAACAGGCTTAGTTTGGCGTGTGGGATCAACGCCGTCCAACGCTTCCTGATACTCACTCAGTGGAGACATTTTTATATGCACGCTGCCAGATTTCATAAAAAATTTTGTTTTTTAGAAAATGCAGCTTTATGCTTGCCAAAACCAGTTTGCAAAAGTTTGGATATGTCATGTGTTAGAGATACTCCCACAGAAACAGAAAGACTCGCATAAACAGCTCAACACTGTGCTCTTGATTTGTATTTTTTTCAGCACAGGATGCATTAAATTGATCAAAAGTGTCAGTAAATACATTTATAATGTTACAAAGATTTCTATTTCAAATAAATGCTGTTCTTTTGAACTTTCTATTCATCTCTGAATCCTGAAAAATGTCATGTATCAGGATTTCCACAAAAATATTGGTCAGCACGACTGTTTTCAACATTGATAATAATCAGAAATGTTTCTTGAATATATATAAATACACACACATACAGTATATATTTTGAAAATCTTTACATGTATATTATTATATTATATATAAATATATTTAATTTATAAACATAACATATTTTTCTTAAATATATGCACACATGTGTTTGTATTTATATATACATAATAATAAATATACACAGTACACACTATATATATTATGTAAACACAAACATTTATTTTGGATGTGATTAATCGCGATTAATCGTTTGACAGCACTAATTATAACTTTTATTTGCAGAAAATGTGAAGTAACATCTTATGAGAAGATTCACACATCATGCTTGTAAATCAGAAAGATTAGGCGATACAATATCTGATGGATGAGCTTCATTCAAGATTGCTATAAAATAGCTGATATACACAAGTGTTTTTGCACATCATTTGAAATCTTATTAATGTGCCAACGTTGCTGCTACAAACCATTAAAATGGCTAAAACGTTAGATTCATATATTCATTTGAGGTCAGTAAGATTTTTCATTTTGAAAGAAACTAATACTTTTATTATTCAAGGTTTCATTAAATTGATTAAAAATGTCATGAAAAGACGTTTATAATGTTACAAAGGATTTCAATTTCAAATAAACGCTGTTCTTTTGAACTTTCTATTCATCTCTGAATCCTGAAAAATGTCATGTATCAGGATTTCCACAAAAATATTGGTCAGCACGACTGTTTTCAACATTGATAATAATCAGAAATGTTTCTTGAGCAGCAAATATTATATTAGAATATATTAGAAATATTAGAATGATTTCTGAAGATCATGTGACTCTGAAGACTGGAGTAATGATGCTGAAAATTCAGCTTTGATCACAGAAATAAATGACGTTTTAACATGTATTCGCATAGAAAACAGCTATTTTAAATTCTAATATTTTACCATTTGTACTGTATTTTTGATCAAATAAATGCAGCCTTGCTGAGCAGAAGAGACTTTTTGATCATAGTGCATAGTGACTTAATCTAAAGTGTTGTTTGCAATATTAAACCAAACCACTATAGTTAATATAGTTAAAGGGGTCATATGATGCAATTTCATTTTTTCCTTTCTCTTTGGAGTGTTACAAGC
>NW_015638936.1:509312-509996 GCF_001515625.1 Sinocyclocheilus rhinocerous | reverse complement strand
TAATTATGTCCCCACTGGATGCAACAAATGCCTCGTTTGTAATGGGTTTTAATGTTTTTGTCTCGTCGCGCCGGGACACGGCATCAACAGTATGGTGAGGGGCGTAACATTTCCGTCTCACGCTTGAGGTATTCGGCTAATCACAACGCACTGGATAGCTGGCTAATCAGAGCACACCTCGCTTTTCAGACCGATTAGTTTTGTAAAAATCGACGCGTTTCAGAAGGCGGGGCATACAGGAGAAACAATAATGTACAGTATGTGGAAAATAATGTGTTTTTTTAACTTTAAACCGCATAAACACATTTCATTACACCAAATACACAAAATAATGTTCTTTTTAGCAGCATCATATGACCCCTTTAACTAAAACTGAAAAAAAAACTTGTAATCAAGTTTAACTTGATGTACTAAAATAACTCAAACTGAACCTAGCATTGTTTTGCATGGGCAAACACCACTTACATTTTGTACAGAAAGTGCAAAAATCTTGATCTTTACCATATAGTGTAAGACTTCCAAAGTACTTTTTATTTTTATTATTATTACAACTAGTGCTGTCAAACGATTAATCGCGATTAATCGCATCCAAAATAAAAGTTTTTGTTTACATAATATATGTATGTCTACTGTGTGTATTTATTATTATGTATATATATAAATACACACACATACAGTATATAT
>NW_015638936.1:493778-507771 GCF_001515625.1 Sinocyclocheilus rhinocerous | reverse complement strand
TTAATCGCATCCAAAATAAAAGTTTTTGTTTACATAATATACGTATGTCTACTGTGTGTATTTATTATTATGTATATATATAAATACACACACATACAGTATATATTTTGAAAATCTTTACATGTATATTATTATATTATATATAAATATATTTAATTTATAAACATAACATATTTTTCTTAAATATATGCACACATGTGTTTGTATTTATATATACATAATAATAAATATACACAGTACACACTATATATATTATGTAAACAAAAACATTTATTTTGGATGTGATTGCGAGCGATTAATCGTTTGACAGTACTAGTTATAACCTTTATTTTACCAGGAAAAGAAGCACATTGAGATTAAAAATAGAGTGTCCTGGCTAAGATAGACAGTAACAGAGCTCACTTGGGTTTAACAGATAACATCCATCCATCCATACACACACATATAAGTTGTGTATATACAGTATATATATATAAAAAAAAGGTCTCAATACATAACTAGTCAAAGCTACAAGTCACATGACTCTCTGGCTCCACCCTCCCTCGTTTGCATTGCAAACAATGATGTGGGAAGTTAAACCGGAGAGCTGGAGCTCGTCATTCCACCTGGTTTGTGCAGCAGCCTGTCGTTCCTGCTAAAAGTGTTCACATGCTTTCTATTTCCTCTGCCTCATTCTGACAAGTTAGTTCCAGTTTAGCACTTCCAGGCAGCTTGTGTGGAGCTCACAGCTTCCCTTCCTCTGCCGCGGTGAGTCAGACTGGCCTCTCCAGCCGAGATATTTACCGTCTCATGACATCACGCCCTGAGCACAGGCGCACCTTCTCCTGAACTCATCACTTATGACATCTAGAATGACTTTGTCTCCTAACACCATCCGTGGCAAGGTCAGGAGGGTTTGTAACTGTGCCGCACGGATCCGGTTCGCACTATAAGCTGAGGTAAATGCTGGGGAACATCAGTAAGAGCTCGTGCATGTAGATGCTCTCAGAACGTTCTGGCAAGCTTCTCTTAAAGTTATGAACAAATGTGCTTCCAGTAACATTAATAGAATTTTCGGTCTTGAATCTGGTCTTCAGTAACATTCTCAAAATGTTAGCACAAAAACATAATTCATAAATGGTTCATGTTTTTTCTAAGAACAAAAGTCATACATGATTGGGACATATACGTATATATATATGCACCCAACTTACAGGCTATGTTTTGCTAATGTTGGCATTATGTTATTTCAAAATTTTCTCTGAACGTTCAAAACTGTTTTAGAAATGTTTAAACAATGCTTTTTCTTGGTTATGGGAACGTTCCATTTTATTATTTTGCAAGCTTTAGGTGAATGTTATTTTACGTTTTAAGAATGTTTTTGCTTTGAAAGAATGTTCTGTTAATGTTACTGAAAGAAAGTGCATCATTTAAATAATTAAAAAGACTAGAATATTATGTTCTTGAAAAACATACTCCTTTTTTTTGTTATTTCTTTTTATTCATAGTTTTATTTGCAACTTTATTTACCAAAAAAATAAAAGATAATTACCGTGTTCATTCAGTGAACATCCTTTGGTATAAATTGTTATAAACACTTGCCCATTTTTGCCACAGAATTAAAAAAAGAAAAAGATAATTGCAACTTTATCAAAATTCTGACTTCTTTCAACACTGTAAAATTATTTTTTTGAAGCTGTAAATAAATCAAAGGCTTTTAGAGTACATTTTAAATGAAAATTTCTTTGTAATTGTGAAATTTACTAGCAATATCTGAGTGATAATTGTTTCTACAGTCTATGAAAAAAGGCTAGAATTGTGAGATATAAACTCAGAATTCTGAGTGCAAAAAGTCAATCAAAAATCAAATGCAATTACACTTTTTATTTATTTATTTTTATTCCATTGCAGAATAAAATGATTTAAAGGCAGGGTAGGTGATTTTGTTCAAAAACATTTTTTTGTTATGCTGCTTGAAAGTCTCTTCACATTCCGATAGCAATCACTAAGTGGTCTTAATGTGTTTATATGTATGTATATCGTCTGTGGAAGGCATAGGACCGTAAAATGTTCAACCAATCAGATTATTCGGTCCGAGGGCTACGATAGGCTGTCCTACCTGCCTGCTAACATATGTGTTTGCAGACTAGGTGAGAATGGACGGCGTTATTGTTGTAATATTATGCGCTTTGTACTGTAATGTTTTCTCAGCGGTGAATGAGACGTGAGGTAATCTGACAGCGTTGACGCCGTCTCTCATCGCTGGTTAATCTCTGTGTTTGTGGAGGAGGCGTGGCTTTGGAGAGTGATTTGCAGGGAGGGTGGGATCTTATGCTTTCAAAGCTAGCTTGCTATTGCTAGCCTCTCCCAAATCACCTACCTTACCTTTAATTCCATGTGTGAAATTTACTTGCAAAATCTAAATGCAAAAAACATGCAATAAAACAATTAAGAATTTTTTCAGTGCACCAAAATAAATGACCTTTGACATCAAAACAGACATTTCATCCTGCTTTTTAATTGTTGATAATGTCATTTATTTTGCCATCTTAACTCTGCACAGTTATATGGTTAATTGCATTTTATTTTTAGCCATTAGCATTGTTTTTCCCTGCCGCCTGTGACCCCATGTTTGTTTCTGACCTTTCAGTTGAGTTTCTCTGCGTTAGAGACAATCATCTGTGAGACTCAGTGTAAACACAGAGCATCCAGCAATCTGAAACAATCACATGTACTGACCTTGAAATGTGCAATAACGTGGCTGCAGTAATTCCTCATCCTCTCACAGCCTCTCTGTTGAATCATTCGTCAAGTCCAGAGAGTTTCCTCACATGCCGCTGCCTCTGTTCATTTCTCAGACAGCGGAAATCACACGAGCTCACCCTACCCTCTCTGTCTCTCTCCAGAATACCTTCTTGCCTGCTAAAACGGAAGAGGACATCTTTGCCCACTTGGGTTTAGAGTATATTGAACCCTGGCAGCGAAATGCCTAGTTTCAGTCTCTGCTCTGTTGAAGCCTGCTGATGTTCTGGACAGATTCAACACCCTCGACATGACGCTGATGCTGATTCACACCGAAATACCCGCAGTCTGATTACACCAGCCAGCGCGAGCATTATTGGTAGTTCATGGAGTTTTCTTTTTCAAATACACATACAGTGACACCCAAAAGTATTTGGACACTTTAAAATGTCTAAATGTCCATGCATTAGCTAATGATTTAAAGGAAAGATGCTCAAGCACACTTTTCAAGCAAAGCATTTAACAAAAAGTGCGTAATTTCTGTAGTGCAAAATTAAACTGCAAAAATAATGATTGTTTCCAAACAGGTTGTGCTCAATCACACAGTTTTCACAATATAAACAGTTTGTGGTGAATGAAATCAAATCCTACTCATGTGTTGTTTGGAATTACACTATTGTTAAAAAATTTTTTTACAAATGTTTTTTTAAAGAAGTCTCTTCTGCTCACCAGGGCTGCATTTATTTGATCAAAAATACAGTAAAAATTGTGAAATATTATTACAATTTAAAATATGTGAATATCTGTTAAACTGTAATTTATTTCTGTGATGATAATGTAACGGTATGTCCAATTATAAAATGTAAAATGGTTGCTTTAGACTTAGATTAACTTTAAGCTGTTGTTTGGCTAATTTTTTTCTCATTTGATTAAATGGTTATTATTCAACTTTTCCTTCTCTTAGTTTCTCAGACATTGGTTTAGTTAGTAGAGTTACATGATGTTACATCAGAACATCTTTTTTTTGTCAATAGACCCTTTGAACATTAGTGAATGTTTATCAAAATATGATTTAAACAACACTTAAAAAAAAAAAAAAAAGTATATATCTGTTGATTATAATTAAAATGATGTAACAATGTTACACTGTGATGCATCGCTAACAGAAAACGTTCTCAGAACATTCTCGCAAGGTTCTCTCAAAGTTGTAAACAAATGTTATTCCAATAACGTTAATTGAACGTTTGTTTAAAGTTATCTGGTCTCTAAACATTAGCACAAAAACATTATTAATACATCGTTTATGGAACGTTTTTTTAAAACATTTTCGTCGGACGCTCATTTAACGTTTTACAAACGTTACTACTTAGTAGTTTCACATGGTTTAGAGAACATTCAAAAGTAACATTCTCATAACGTTTCCAAAATAATAAAATGTAACGTTCCCTTAATGTTGTCTTTAGCATTCACAACCAAGAAAGAAAGCTTTTAAACATTAAAAAGACGTTCGTCTATCGTTTTTTAAACGTTATTATTTACTAGTTTCAAATGGTTGAGAAAACATTCAAAAGTAACATTCCCATAATGTTTGTAAAATAACGAAATGAAACGTTAGCTTAATGTTCTTTATAATGTTTTTTATAAGGTGGTTTGCGGCTCTGGTGGACCCTGAACGTGAACCTCCTCTGAACAAACTCAGGCATTCAGATCACTGCTGCACTTGTTTTTATAAATATCTTCCTTCAAAGATGATTTGAGGAATCAATCGTGCTGCAGGGCACCCACTTAAAATAAACTATTTTTAATGACGTGAGGCCAGATTTACAGGTTGTTTTAGATATTTTAAGATTTTAGAACATTTATAAAACTTTATTATAAAGCGGGTAGTTCCGGTGCTTGATTCTGATTGGTTGAGCCGCGTTCGAAGCTGTTGTAAATTACTCTACAAAGTAACATACACCTTTGTTTACGTTTGTGTGTTGCTCGGCAACCACTTTGTTGCAACCACAACTGATTCCGAGGAACTACATTGTTTGGTGGAAGAATACTGTTTTTATTAATATCATTACACTTTATTTGTTCTGTTTAACTCCGCTTCGCGTCGTACTTAACAACGCCCCTTAGCTGTTATAAATTCACTGCAAACCACGGCTTCTTGGGGCTTATTGCTTTAATATAATCAAGAAAAATTAAGTTTTTTTAAGCATTTAAAAACATTCAGAAAACATTCATAAATGATGTTTTAATAGGAACGTTAACCAAACGTTCTTATAACATATTCTTACCGTCTGGGTAGACATGTTGTGCTATTTAAACACTCTTTCAGTGTTTGTTCAGTTGTAAACACAGTGAGATTGTATCCCATGCAAACCTCTTCAACCTGTTTGTTTGTGACTCAAGCGCAACCCGTGATGTCTTGAGGAAGATCACAAGGTCTAGATCTTCCTATTTAAGGATCTTTAAGTAGAACACCTCCGGCGTTTCCAGGACTCGGCCCGAGGGCCTCTCTTTTGCTCTCTTTTTATCTCTGACCCTTTCCGAAATGCCGCAGCAGAAGCGAAGAGCGTCAGTCCTGTGAACCGGACTGAACCGGCTCCAGCACTCAAACTGGGTTAGCTACTGTTGTGTTGGCGTTAAATTACTTTACACTGAATTTTACGGCCCACAGCGACGCCACAATTCCCATCAGGCTCTGCTGTGCTGTGCTTTCTATGAGTAATCTTCAGAAACAAAAGCTTTATTAAATTCTGACTTTGCTAATTCCAACAATAGCTGTGATCCAAAGCCTAGTGAGACGCACTTTAAAATCTAAATTCACTCTGTTTACTTTTCATAATACATCTCTGGTCCTATTGTGCGCGGTTTGAGTCCAAAGAAGAAAAGTTTTCTGCGAATTCTCACCATCATCAATTCATGAACTAATTTTAAGTTCACTTTCTTACCACGTAAAAAATGTAGGTAAAAAAAAACACTTTTTTTAAGTGTTTCTAAAACGTTGAAATGTTGAGTTTTGTTGTCGTGATTGGAATGTTATTTAAAGGTTACAAAAACGTTTCTTACAACAACTTTTTCACCCAAAATATGTTATTTGAAATGTCCCATTTTCTTGTTGTAATTGAAGTTATTTAAATGTTACAAAAACATTCTAAATGTAACTTTATTTGAATGTTTTTTTATATTTTAAGAATGCTAAAATGTCCAGTTTTCTTGACGTGATTATCACATTATTTAAAGGTTGCAAAAGGTTACTTACAACGTTCTACTAACTTTATTTGCACACAAAATATAACGTTTTTGAAAAGTTTATTCTAAGAACGTTTAAATGTCCAGTTTTTGTACTTAGAATGTTTTAGGCCTAAAGGTTACAAAAATATTTCTTACAACATTCTACTAACTTTATTTGTACCAAGAATATAATGTTAGCCTATTCGCATATTTACATTTTTTTTTTTAAATAAATAAATTCTAAGAACGTTAAAATGTCCAATTTTCTTGATGAAAGTTATTTAAAGTTTACAAAAATATTTCTCACAACATTCTACTAACTTTATTTGTACACAAAATATAACATCGTTTGAACGGTTATTTTCAAAATGTTAAAATGTTTTCTTGTCGTGATTAGAACGATTTTTAAAGGTTACAAAAATGTTTAACATTCTAAATATAACATTATTCAAACGTCTTTTAAATGTTCTAACATAATAGAATGTTAAAATGTTCAGTTTTCTTGTTTTTATAACGCGATTTAAAGGTTACAAAAATGTTTCTTACAACATTCTTCTAATACTATTTGCTATTTGAACTCTTTTATTTGACCGTTTATTCTAAAAATGGTAAAAAAATTCCAGTTTTTGTACTTAGAAAGTTTTACAGTTCACAAAAATGTTTCTCACAACATTCTACTAACTGTATTTGTACACAAAATGTAACATTATTTGAACGGTTATTTTCAGAATGTTCAAATGTTTTCTTCGACGTCACGATTAGAGCGCTATTTAAAGGTTACAAAAATCTTTCTTAGAACATTCCGGTACAAATAACATGAGACCGTTCAGAGACTGTTGATCTCTGAACATTATGAGAACATCTATCAAACATTAATGAAGGTATAACAACGTTCCATAAACGTTACTTTAAAAACGTTTGGTCCTAACATTTATATAACTATTTAAAAACGTTCCCTGTTAGCTGAGTTCTTTCTCTGGTTGGATTTTTTGAAATGCCTTCGGAAAAAAGTAAATGGGAAAATTACTTTCAGAACTGAAGCTGAAAAATGTTTGCCATTGCATGAATTACATGTGAATATTTTCTGCTTTTATTCTTGCTTTAGTTTGTGATTTTGCTTTGTTTGAACAGTCTTGTATTATGATGCTGGTTAGAAAGAAAGTCTAGGACAACCAGGATTGTGTTCATGAGCGAATCTAAAGCCTGTGTGTGAGCAAATGGATCTGATTATCATCTGGACATGACAGTTTGGACACCATTCTGTGTTGATTTTGCATATTTGATTTGAATATTTATTTGTCTTGAAAATGATCTGAGCTGTAGCTTAGCAAATGCTAATGAAGTCTCAAGAAGTGCGTTTATGAGCTCTAATATTGTATTCTGTAATTCAGATGAGTTCTCAGCTGATGAAAGAAAAGTTTTAATAAAAGTTGGTTTTTGAATATGCTTTCAGCGCATTCGAACTTTAAAATGCTTAATGTGCTGACATTGAAGTTCTGCTCTGTCTGTCTGTTTTTAATAAAAGACACTTTGCTTGAAGCAAGAATCCTTTCTGTCTTAAAGCGATGGTTCACCTAAAATGAACTTTACTCATCCTGATGTCGTTTAAACCTTTGTTATTTTTTTTACTTCTGTAGAAGACAGAGATGTTTAGCAAAATCTAATCATCTATGCTTTGTTCTTGATACATTGAGACAGGGGATGAATAGCAAAATCTTCATAATACACTTTATTGTTACTATATAAAAATAATTTTAAACATTATATTATTTATTTAATAATTTTTTAATAATAAATAGTTTCATAAAAATTTAACTACACTATATTCTTACTATACTAAAATTAATTGTAATAATTATATTAAGTTAATAATTATTAATCAATTTAATAATTTATTAATTTGAATTACTATTTATTATTTAATTTATTATTAAATGCATAGAGGATATATTTTGCTAAATCTTCATACTATACCTTTTCTTAATGTAGTAATACTTGTGTATAATGTAATACTTATTAAATAACAAAACAATTTAATAATTTAATAATTATTTATTAATTTTAATAGCTGTTGTTATAATTTTTATTTAATGGTTTGCAAAATCTTCATACTATAAAAAATAATTTAACAAGTCAAGAGTTATTTATTTATTAATTTTAACCCCTTAAGACCCGAGAAAAGATTTTTAGGAAAAAAAAGTTTTTTTCATGTCTTTACATTGTTTAGAGCATAAAAAAAAAAGTACAATTTTTTTAAAATGATATGTCGTTCATAAGTTATGCTATGTCCTCGGTAGAGGACATCGGGACTAAATAAAAATAAATAAATAAAAAAAAGACATGAATGAACATGCATTGGCAAAAACAATAGATTTTTTTAAATCACCAATACATTTTTAGGTTGATTTATGACAGACAGTTTAAAAATTAGACAGATTTAAATGATAAATTACAAAATATTATCATATTTCCATAAGAGTGTCACTAAATTAATATCAGACATATTTGAAGACCAAGGAGAGGGAGTGGTCATAGTGAAACATCCAAACATGTAGTATCTCTGAAAAGCCCTGAATGTGCTCTGTACAGGACATCCAGACTTACAACTGTGGCATGTATAGTCTCAGAGATATTCACTAAAATATAATGTCCTCATATGAGGTCACAGGGTCTCAGGAGGTTAATCATTGTGTATTATTTTATTACATTTATTAATTTATTACACATATTAATATTATTGTTCCCTTTCAGTCGGTCACTCTCGACGTCACGTCGGATGACCGACGAAATTGGGATCTCGCTTAGAGGGACCAATCTACTTCGAGTGTAAACTAAGCGAGCCAATGCACATTGGCATGCGATTATTGCATCCAGCTGCTGCTGATCACAGCGTGAGTATAAGTAGGCAGCAGATGCAGCGCATATTCAGCTTTTCGCTTCAGAGCCGAGCGATCACATCGTTCTGCTCCTGACTACTCTACTGAGAGAAGAAGACTGAACGAGTTCAGCGCGCTCTTGGAGAGCTCTTCGTGTTGGCGGTACGGCGCTTCAGCGGTGGTGGTTTCCCGTGTCGAGTGGGTTGCACACAACAGGCTGCACTACCCCTGTGTGTGTTGCAGACGGCCATCTCCCCTGTGCGCTTCAGCACACTGAAAGAGCAATTTCCATACTAAAAGAGCTTCACGGGTGGAACGTCTTTTTGAAGACGCGTCTTTTTAAAGATGTCTTACCACCCGTGTGTTTCTGGGTGCGGTCGTTACCTGGCGCCGGGTGATGGTCACGATCGCTGCCTCACGTGCCTGGGCATCTAGCACGCTGAGGTGGCGTTTGTGGATGAGTCATCTTCTCATTGCAGGAAGATGATCATCTCGGAGTCGCGGGCCAAGCTCCGTTTCCTCAAGGGGCGGAGTTCCGTTGCCTCTGCCTCGATCTAGTTCTCCTCATGGCGGCAGCCAGGGGGGGCTACTTCAGGCAGTAGCGCGGGCGGTCTGAGGCACTCCGCAGCCAGTTGAGCTGCCAATGGAACGTGCTGGGCCCTCTAAAAGGAGCGTCCCAGCCGTATCCTTTGGTGCTCCTCCCAACGACCAGATGTCGATCAGTGTGCATTGGCTCGTTTAGTTTACACTCGAAGTAGATTGGTCCCTCTAAGCGAGATCCCAATTTCGTCGGTCATCCGACGTGACGTCTCCGTTCCCTCCTTCAGGGAACGAGGGTTACCATACGTAACCGAGACGATTTTAATCATTATTTTTAAGCAGTCTTTTGAAGTCGTCTGAAAGATTTGCATGAGCAACAGGCCCAAATTTAAGTCTCTTTTCTCTGACAATCTTGTAAATTTGCATATATTTAAATATTTAATGAAGCCATGCTGCAATAGCAAACCTCATTGGTTCTCCTATGTTTAGTAACCAATCACAACATGCCAAGTTTAAATATGCAAATTAATTTCTCTGTTTGTTTTCTGTCGGAAGAAAAATGACTACGCAAATAAATTAAGCTTATTTTAATTTTCGCAGAGAAGAAGCTTAGCAGAATATTCATATGATGCTTTATTCTTAATATATTAATATTATTGATTTTTATAATGATTTTTAATACGTCTTTTGAAGTTATGTGATAGATCTGCATGACTTTAAGTCGCTTTTAAGTCTCTGATAATATTCCCATCGGCTGCAACTCTCAAATCTCATTTGCATATATTTGAATATTTCATGAAGCCATGCTGCTATGCATACTTTACTGTACTAATAAAACAGACACTAACAATTTCTCCCAAAAAATGTGAAGTGTTAATTCTGTTAATTCAGTACAAAAGCACAGAGGAACGGCGTTGAACATTAGCTTTCTGAGCCGGCTGTAGAGTTGGTCTGTGGCGCTCAGGCATGAAAGTCAACGCTTTCTTGAGTTTCTCTGTGAACTTCTGCTTTCTCCGAGTCCTCGGGGCCTTGGAGCTTACAGTCTGTGAAATGAGGTGATGCCTTTAAATAGCTGCGGTTCAGGGGTCGTCGTGGGGTTAAATGATCGGCCCTGTATCTGAATGTATGCTATCAGCTCATTTACATATTCATGAGGGCCGAGAGCCTGCATTAGCATAATTATTATTCTTCACTGGTTTTGTTAAAAGCCTGCTGCTTATTAAACAGCAATTATGTTTTTAATTGTCATTTTGTGTGTAAAAACCACCACTGTCATTATCAACAGGAAGCCAGAATAAACCAGTTCTTATTAAATGACATACAATTATTTCACATACATTTCAGGATATGACTGCTTATTTGTAGTGTTGCTATTTATATACTATTATAGCATTTATTAATATTTAGAATTTAAGATTTTGTTTCAGTATGTTCAGTGTTCATTTTAATTTGAGTAATTTTGCCATGTCCTTTTGTCTTTTTTATATTTCCTTTTAGCTTTTATTTTTGTTATTTTAGTGATTAGTAATTTTAGTTCTTAAAACTTATTAAATTTCATTTATTTGCCAAGGCAACATTTTTGTAAAGTTTCTGTTTAATATCAATGTGTTATTTTATTTTATTTTATTTTAAAATTAATATTTATGTTTTGTTTTACTTTAATGAACAGAAACAGATTTAATAGTTTGTTTTAACTTGTAATATATATATAATAAAATTTTACTATGAGCAATACCATGTTTATTTGGAAAGGCAAGTTTATTTACATAGTGCATTTCATACAGAATGGTCATTCAAAGTGGTTTAAAAAAGATGTTTTAAAAATCATAAATTCATAAGGAATAAAAATACAAATGGATTAAAAAGTGATTTAAAATGCATTAAAAACAAACAAGAAAAATAATAAATAAGAAAGTGACTACTGTATTATTTAAATGTGTACCGTCATAGACAAAAAAGACAAAAAAACACACAACAAAATTACTATAATAATAATAAAAAAATCTATATATACATATTTAAAAGAAAATTAAAAATGTTGAAAATCACACAACTACATTCCTAAAATGAATTATAATAAAAAAAACTATATAGAAATATTAAAAAAAAATTTAATGACAAAAACTTTAATTATATAAATAAAAAAAGAAATGAAAAACAATATAGACATAAAAAATAAAAACGACAAAAACACACAACAAAATTACTAAAAACAAAACTGAAATAAAAACTAACAATGCTAAATAGACATAAAGCACCTACTAAATTATTTAAACTTTAACTAGAATTAAAATTTAAACAAAATATCAATAAAAACTATAGTAGACTAACACTGGTACCATAGTATTCTAGGAAGTAAATGAGAGTAACATGCCTTAAAAATACTGTAGCAATATGGTACAGTGATGGTAATGCTATGGTACTTTAAAATATACCATGGCACTGAAATGTATGATTATATATTTACCTGATGTAAATATATACCATAGTACATGTGCATAATACTGTTCCATGGCTCTTTTGTAAGTGATGTTAATAGCATGGTATATTTTGAGGTAAGAGTAAGTTTCCTCAGATGAAGTTCTGCAGTTCTTGTGTTTGTATGAAGATGCACTGAGGCATGTTTCATGTCTGTGGATCTGCTCTCTGCTTCTGTCAGACGAACGGGTCGAGTCTCGCGGGACAGAGAGCCTACATTAGCTCACAGCGCACTGAACTCAGGTCAGTGTGGAGCGAAACTTAATACAATTAAAGATAACTGCGGAGCGTATCAGCGCATACTCCTCTCGGTCCTGCAGGAGAAGCTGCTCGAGCCTGCATTCAGCATGCATTATGAAAGTATTCTAATGCATTCATTACGGCCTGTAATACACTTTATAATGCATTACATCAACTAATTCACAGTTATAATGCATTATAATACTGATTAGAAAGTATAATGCATTAAAGCACATAACAAACGAGTAATTTAATGTGTAAGGAATCTGCAAATATTATAATGCATTTTAACTTTGTTTACAATTATTTATGAAAAGTTATAATGCTTTGTAATGGATATTATGAATACCTTTATGATGCATTATATATAAAGGCTTCAAGTGTTACGTAAATTTAATTTATTACTAGTACTGTCAATATCAATGATATAATTATGCTTACAAATCAACATGGTTATTTTTAACTAAAACTAAAAACTATTAAATTAACTATTAAAAATAAAAATAAAATATAATTAGATGAAAATTTACATTTAACAAATTTAAACTACAAATGTTGCAACAAATAAAATATGTTAAAGTAAAAAGCAAAAATAAATGAAAGCAAAATAGAAACCAAAAAAAGACAAAAGCACATAACAAAATTATTAAAACTTAAAATGATAAAAGCTAATTTAAAATATTAACAAATACTAGATAGTACTAATAGATAGTTTGTACATATTGTACACTGCTCATCAGTGTTGTTATTGTTAACTAAAAATTAAACTATTAATTGAAAATAAAGCTGAAATAAAATAAAATTATAATAAAATTAGAAATGTTAAAATAGAATACTCTGCAATAAATATTTTTCAAATTTGGTTATTGAAGTATGCATTAACTATTTTAATATTTATCACATTTAATTCAGTGTTACGTGCCATTTCTTTGTAACTATTTGTGAAATTTACAAGCATTTTCTGAGAGAAAACTGTTTCAAAGTAATCTAACAGAAAGAAAAATAAATAAAAATTAAATAGAAACTGATAAAAATGACAAAAGCACATACAATTACTAAAACTTTTACTAAAATTATCAAAGCTTAAAAAATACTAAAATATCACTAAAATACATAAAATTATTGAGTTTTTGTTGACATTCAGACATTAGTGTCTATACTAACATTAACTAAAAGGATAAAAACTAGTTCAAAGTATTATAAATATATTATTATATTATTAATGTAATATTTTCAGTAAATGGTATAAGACGTATACGATGATAGTGTATAAATAATACTAAAATAGCACTGCAATACATTAAATAATTGAGTCATTTTCTCAGGGAGTCTCCCATTAAATCTCACTGCTGTCCAAGAGAAACGCTTGAGATGTTTCAAGCAGAAACTGGATCTCTGAAGCTGTTCTGCCACCTTATCCTGTAATCAAACGCTCGTCCGTATGCGCAAGCTGATCTGATCGCTGTGTTTGGAATCTAATTGTGTGTAATGCATCTCATTTCAGATGATGGATCAGACTTAATCTCAGGCTCGGTCGTAAAAGCGGTTTAATGCTGATTGTGCCATTTGTTCCTGAAGCTTCTGTTTTCATGCACACGAATAAGAAAGCTGCTGTAGCGTTTCTGCCCAAATCTATTTTTAGAGAGATAAAGGAAAGAGAACGAGACACACGTTACAGTAAACGCTTTCACACATTTGTGTATTTAGAACAGACAGCTTTATATGAATGTGAATGTAAAGCTTGCAGTAAAGAAGGTTTTAGCATTCCATCGTCAGCAATGGATGCTCTGCAGTGAATGGGTGCCGTCAGAGTCCAAACAGCTGATAAAAACATCACAATAATCCACAAGTAATCCACAGCACTCCAGTCCATCAGTTAACATCTGGAGAAGACAAAAGCTGAAACAAATCCA
>NW_015638936.1:490849-492726 GCF_001515625.1 Sinocyclocheilus rhinocerous | reverse complement strand
GAGCAGCAAATCAGCATATTAGAATGATTTCTGAAGATCATGTGACACTGAAGACTGGAGTAATGATGCTGAAAATACAGCTGCGCATCACAGAAATAAATTACAGTTTAACAGATATTCACATAGAAAACAGCTGTTTTAAATTATAATAATATTTCAAATTTTTACTGTATTTTTGATCAAATAAAAACTGCCTTGGTGAGCAGAAGAGACTTCTTTCAGAAACATTAAAAATCCAACTGATCCCAACCTTTTGAACAGCAGTGTATATTTGCTTGAAACTAACTTCATGCATTAATGCGGAATCTTTTAGTTGAACGTTTTTAAGAGAATAATAAACATAAATCCGGTCATGCATGTCTAAACCTTTGACTGTTCATGTATCACAAAATAAATCGGACGATTATGCATTTATTCCCTATTCAAAAAAACCTGAACATTAAATCACTTGGTATTTTGTTCTAGTTGATGTTTAATTCATTGCACAACTTGCAAAATGCAATGGAATTTCTGAAAGCTGTGAATAAAGCCTCATCTCATCTGTCCAGAGGAATCAGGACTGTCATGTTAGCATGTACATGATCAGAGCCGCTTTCACCTTCACAATCTTCTTCGTCAGCTGTCAGGTCTTCTGCGACCGGGACGGCGGGCGATTAACACCTACGCCGGGAGCGAGCATTATCCTGAAGGCTATGATTTACAGAGGCAGTGACATTTCGTCAGGCTTGATAAGTCTCTTCAAATACGAGAGGGTCGGCGGCTCCACCTGCGGAGCCTCTTCAAATAACGGGCGACGCCGTGAGCGTGTGCGATTAGCTGTTTAAATGGCCTCCTTGAGTGGATAACGCTCCTGACCTTCCCTTCTTCACCCGTGTGTCATATCCATGCAGTCAGAAACGCTGTGCGTTCGGTTTCCACACAGTGATGATTAACCCAAGAGAAAAGCCTGCTGCGCTGGCAAGTGTGTCATCTACTAGCACTTAGTGTTTGCTGTGCCGCTAAAGCCCCTAAAGTGGGCGGCGTGACCTTATTTGCTCTTAGAAAATGCTGTGAGGAATCTGTTAGCACAGTAACGGTACACTACCGTAAAGAAATCTCTTCTGCTCATCAGTGCTGCATTTATTTGGTCAAAAATACAGTAAAAAACGTGAAATATTATTACAATTTAAAACAGCTGTTTTCTATGTGAATATATGTAAAAATGTAATTTATTCCTGTGATCAAAGCTGAATTTTCAGCATCATTACTCCAGTCTTCAATGTCACATAATCCTTTAGAAATCATTCTAATATGCTGATTTGCTGCTAAAGAAACATTTCTGATTATTATCAATGTTGAAAACAGTCGTGCTGCACAATATTTTTGTGGAAACTGTGATGCATTTTATTTTTACAGGATTCACAGATGAATAGAATGTTAAAAGAACAGCATTTATTTCATATAGAAACCTTTTGTAACATTATAAATATCTTTACTGTCGCTTTTAAACAATTTAATTAGTCCTTGATGAATAATATAATAATATTTATTTTGACTGGTAATGTATATAGCACAATGTAGTTCAATTAACATTAATTGTATTATCAAATTATTCTTATCAAATTAATTAATTAAGACCCGTTTAGGGCAAGGGCGATAACTATAACAATAAAGTTTTAATTATCAGTCCACACTGCAACTTTAATGATAACGACACATACTGTACAGATTGGGATCATTTTCAGATTGACTGATTGGTTCTAAAAATGTTTTTTCCTGGTCGGGAAGCATTAAGGAAACATTCCATTGTATCATTTTGCAAACATTAGGGGAACGTTACTTTTGAATGTTCTCTGAACGTTCGGAAGCAACTAAAACTAAAACATTTCAGAAAAAAA
>NW_015638936.1:488668-488787 GCF_001515625.1 Sinocyclocheilus rhinocerous | reverse complement strand
TGAAATATTATTATAATGTAAAACAGCTGTTTTCTATGTTAAAAATGTAAAAAATGTAATTTATTCCTGTGATCAAAGCTGAATTTTCAGCATCATTACTCCAGTCTTCTAATCCTTTA
>NW_015638936.1:483145-488658 GCF_001515625.1 Sinocyclocheilus rhinocerous | reverse complement strand
AAAGCTGAATTTTCAGCATCATTACTCCAGTCTTCAATGTCACATAATCCTTTAGAAATCATTCTAATATGCTGATTTGCTGCTAAAGAAACATTTCTGATTATTATCAATGTTGAAAACAGTCGTGCTGCACAATATTTTTGTGGAAACTGTGATGCATTTTATTTTTACAGGATTCACAGATGAATAGAATGTTAAAAGAACAGCATTTATTTCATATAGAAACCTTTTGTAACATTATAAATATCTTTACTGTCGCTTTTAAACAATTTAATTAGTCCTTGATGAATAATATAATAATATTTATTTTGACTGGTAATGTATATAGCACAATGTAGTTCAATTAACATTAATTGTATTATCAAATTATTCTTATCAAATTAATTAATTAAGACCCGTTTAGGGCAAGGGCGATAACTATAACAATAAAGTTTTAATTATCAGTCCACACTGCAACTTTAATGATAACGACACATACTGTACAGATTGGGATCATTTTCAGATTGACTGATTGGTTCTAAAAATGTTTTTTCCTGGTCGGGAAGCATTAAGGAAACATTCCATTGTATCATTTTGCAAACATTAGGGGAACGTTACTTTTGAATGTTCTCTGAACGTTCTGAAACAACTAAAACTAAAACATTTTAGAAAAAAAAATCTATTAACAATATATAAATTATGTTTTTGGGCTAATGTTTTTAGAATGTTATTGTGATAATGACCCGTGAGCGAAGTTGGCGGATGTGCAAATAAATAGGTTTCAGAGCTTAAAACAAAGCTAGATCAGAAAATACATAATTATAACAGTAGAACAGAAACAATAAGAACACAGTAAAACTCAGTAAAAAAAAGTCTCTCCATCACAGTTATGAAAGACCAGATAACTCTAAACGAATGTTTTATTAATGTTACTGTAAGAACGTTTATTCATAACTTTGAGAGCCTTGCCAGAATGTTCTGTAAACGACACAATTGCAGCATGTGCTTATAATAAACAATGCTATCTTCTGCTAGTGTGAATGCTAATATCATTGTAGTTGCCATACTTCCCAAATTTAGGTTCTAATAACATTAGTTCATGTTTCTAAAATGTTAAAATGTCCAGTTTTCTTGTCATGATTTGAATGTTAGCTATTCGATGTGACTAAAATGTTTCTTGCAATGTTCTACTAAATTTCTTTTCTTTTCTTTTTTTTTACTTTAACTTTATTTTTTGTTAATTTATACATTCGCAATAGGGAAATACAAACATTATCAATGTATCACTTTTAAATAATCACAAAAAAAGATATTATTAAATACATTAAACTATTGAACACTTGAAGCAAAAGGAATATATTTTATACATTTGACATAGATGAGTCCTGTACATTCCCTATATGAAAACAATAATAAAATGCAAAATAAATAAATTAATTAATTAAGGGGGGAAGAGAGAAAAATAAATAAATAAGTAAAAATAATAATAATAATCATTTAAGTACACCCACCCAACCAACACCAAACAAACTCCCCGCAAAACATTGTTAACCCAACACTTGTTCTACTAAATTTATTTTCATTTAAAATATAACATTATTTGAACATTTATTTTTAATATTCTAAGAACATTAGAATTAGGACTGTTGATCTCAGAACATTTTCTCTCAATGTAATGAGAACGTATATGTCAATTATTAATATAGTTATATGAATATTTCATAAATACTGCTTTAAGAACGTTTTGTCCTAACATTTAAAAGAACGTTAGTGAAACTTTACTTGTTAGCTGGGATGGCTGTCTCCTCTGATTGATAAAAATCACTCTTTAAAGCTATTTCAGCGAAAACGTGTGAACAAAAACACAAATATCGACGTATATCTCATCAAAAGGCTGAAAAGTATAATTATTTCCGCTATAACGCCGAGCCCTAGTAACAGATTGTGTTTTACATTGATGCACTTGAGTTCTTTGATCAATTTACAAGAGAAGTGGGAGTGTTGAGCTGCTGTAAGTCACAATAACCCACACACACACACACACACACGTGTTTGACGGGCCAGATGGTGTGTGTTACTCTTGTTTTCCTGTCGCTCCGACTGTGTTTCATATGCGCAGCGGTGCAGCTCCGGTCAAGCTTCTGCTTCAAACCGTGCGCTGGCCAGTCAGAACGGCGAGGGAGGCCGATGAAAACAAATGTCTCTATTAGATTTTCGTCTCGGCCCCCGAGTGTGTGTGAGCGAAATTAAATTGTTATGATATCCCAGCATCATCTCCATTAGCCCCGGGCCTCACCTGTAACACCCGGTAAGGAGAGGGTCGCCGTGATTTTGCCAAGTAAGACATGTTCCTGGATCAACATTATTGTCCAAAACATAGACCTAACCCTATCCCTACCCCTAAACCTAACCCTACCCATAATTTATCCCTAAAATCAGAGGGATATGATACTTGAATAATAAGGGCGTAGAAGCACCTAAGGCTAAAACTGACATTTCCTGTAAACTTATCTCTCAATTCTGATTGGTTGCTTGGAATGTTGTTCCAGGAACATTTTGCACTTGATGAAATTAGGGATGGGCGATATCTTATCGTTTGCTCGATAAGATATCGCCCCACGATAAAGGTCCGAAATTTTCTAAAACGTATGCGTTTTTTCGTATTCGAAATCCTAAAAATTCATCACGCACAGAAACCTTGCACACTGAGTCCGATGCGTATAATTATTCCGATAATTAATCCGTTGTGAAAAAATTCGCAAAACAGCACTAAATGGAGTCTTCAAGCAGTGAGGATGATTTTGTTGTGTTCTCGCTTCTTAAAAAGATAAAAAGAGAGGAAATATTGGATCCATCCAATCCTGAGATATAGAGAGGAAGGAGAGTTCCCCCTCAGGAGCAGCGGGACTATCCCGGGCGATTCAAAGTTTACTTCATTGGCTCAGTTTGATGCTTTGCTAGCGATACTAGAGAAACATATTAAAAAGAAGACCACCAATTTCTGTGAACTCCGTGTGCAAGGATCTTTACGGTGCTTTGTGCTGCGAGACGAAGTGGATGAACTTGACAATCGCCATTCTGGATTTTAGCGTTCGCTTGTACGGTGGCTCTGAACTGTCAAAACACCTCTCCAAGAAATTTAAAAGAAATCAAAGAAAAGAATTAAGTCTTTAAATTTTTGCATGTTGAAAAAGAAATACGACCTCACGTTGTGTCAATCATGTTTTTTTTTCAACATGCAAAAATTTCGGACGAAAATTTCAGACTTAATTCTTTAAGGTCATTGCACTCTGAGTCCGAAAATTTCGTTAAAATTTTTCGCATGTTAAAAAATAAATACGACCTCACGTTATGTCAATCATGTTTACACACTGCCCCCGAAACCTTTGTCCGTCATAAAATTCAATTCGATTTTTTCGCATCCGTAGCAAGCATTATGAGAGGTGTTTTGACAATTCAGAGCCACTGTACAAGCGAACACCAAAATCCAGAATGGCGATTGTCAAGTTCGTTCCCCTTCGTTTCGCAGCACAAAGTACTGTAAAGATCCTTGCACACTGAGTGCACAGAAATTGGTGGTCTTCTTTTTAATATGTTTCTCTAGTATCGCTTGCAAAGCATCAAACTGAGCCAATGAAGTAAACTTTGAATCGCCCGTGATAATTTTTTTCACAACGGATTAATTAATACGCATCAGACTCAGTGTGCAAGGTTTCTGTACGTGACGAATTTTTAGGATTTCGAATACGAAAAAATGCATACGAAAAGTTCGGACTCGCGATAATAACGATAAAACCTAGTTGTTGACATATTTCTGTGTGCGACAATGCGGAGCGACATCGCTGAAGGCGAACGTGAAACTGAGGAGGAGTTTATCGCTAAATGAGGAGCTCGAGCTCCTTCTACAATCCGGAACTGGTTTGTTTAGGGCTATACAGTGCACAAAAATCGGTCTGAATAAATGTACTACAGTAGCATGTGTGCGATACAGTTTTTGAGCCTGTTTAAAAACCTGTTGTCCAACAAAGATATCATTTATTGACATGCTTTTTCTCCAAATTAACTTTATAACATAGTCGAGTGTTTGAAATAACTTCTTTTTGTGACCAGACGTGGTTTCATATTACAGAATGATAGCATTATATACAGTGATAAAGGCTGTGTCGATTAGCATTGCATTATAAATATACTTTCCTTATAAAAAATTCTCAAGATTTTCTGCAATCTTATGTTTATTGTCTTCAAGTTTCATCAGTAAAAAATGTCTCTATCTGCATTTTATTCAGCTACAGCGATAACTGGATACTTTTGCCCATATTAGGGATTTCCTGGAGCGTGGTCAGTAGTAGGCTATTACTTCTGCAATGCATATGTGGAGTTTCTGCGCAAGGGCGCCCTCCGGCTTCCAGTATGAATTAAACAGTCAATACAAAAATGGGTAAAAGTCGTGGGGAAGTCGTGGCCTAATGGTTAGAGAGTCGGACTCGTAACCCAAAGGTTGCGGGTTCGAGTCTCGTACCGGCAGGGATTGTAGGTGGGGGGAGTGAATGTACAGCACTCTCTTCCACCTTCAATACCACGACTGAGGTACCCTTGAGCAAATAAAAATAGGAAAGATAATACTTTTCTCTTAAGCAACAGGATTCCCTGAATTACCATAATTGATATCGTTATCGCAATAAATACCAGAAATTATCATGATATATTTTTTAAGCCCATATCGCCCATCTCTAGGTGAAATCACGCTCACCGTAAGGGGAGAACAGGAATCGGGACGTTTATGCGACACTCCTCCTCCTCCTCACGGGTTGATATTATACAGAAGAGCCATTTAAAGGTCTATCTGTGTTGACAGCATCAATACGAGCACTGATATCATCGTAGCGCCGGCTGGGTGGTGAAATAATGAAACATCCAGCTGACATCTGCACAGCCTCCAGCCTAAACAGGAGCATCCGTGCTCGGGACACCGGTAATCCAGCTGATGATGAGAAATGCTCCGAGAGGAAGGAGCTTATTGAATGAAGGGAATGTATATGGGCTCTTGGGCTCCCCTGACACCGTGATATATCTCCGGGAAAGGTGTGTTGTGATTGTGGCGAGTGTTCGCTCCTCATCTGATCGTGTTTAGAGCCGCTTCCACAGCCCCGGGGAAAAACCTTTCATCGCCAATCAGGACTCGCAGATACTTCGGAGCGGAGGCCGCAGCGGCTTTCTACACCGATTATTTGGCTTCGACACGTGCTGGAGTCTGCTTTATTGTGTGACCCTGGACCACAAAAACACGCATTAGGGTCAATTTTTTGAAATTGAGAATTATACATTATCTGAAAGCTGAATAAGTAATCTTACCAGTGATGTAGGGTTTGTTAGGACAATATTTGGCCGAGATGCAACTATTTGAAAATCTGGAATCTGAGGGTGCAAAAAAATCTAAATATTGAGAAAATCATCTTTAAAGTTGTCTAAATGAAGTTCTTAGCAATGCTTATTACTAATTAAAAATTAAGTTTTGATATATTTATGGTAGGACA
>NW_015638936.1:451719-480816 GCF_001515625.1 Sinocyclocheilus rhinocerous | reverse complement strand
TGTTAGGATAGGACAATGTTTGGCCGAGATACAATTATTTGAAAATCTGGAATCTGAGGGTGCAAACAAATCTAAATATTGAGAAAATCATCTTTAAAGTTGTCTAAATGAAGTTCTTAGCAATGCTTATTACTAATTAAAAATTAAGTTTTGATATATTTATGGTAGGACATTTACAAAATATCTTCATGGAACATGATCTTTACTTAATATCCTAATGATTTTTGGCATAAAAAAAGGGATAATTTTGACCCATACAATGTATTTTTGGCTATTGCTACAAATATACCTGTACGACTTATGACCGGTTTTGTGCTCCAGGGTCACATATTAGTTTGAGTCGCTTTAGTCATGTTAAGCTGTTTTTGCATTGGTGACAGGCTATTACAAGGTATAATAATTCCATTATCAGTCAGAACCGAGTCTATGCAAACGAATTGGTGATTCAAAAGAAATGATTCATAGCTGGCAGTTTGATCTGACTCACTGAAATGAATCAGACTTGACAACTTTTACTACTTTTGTTTGTTTTTACTAAGTTTAAGTCAACACAAATAATGAGATATTATATTGAAACATCTCTCATACTCATTACATATGCACAAATATTCACAATGTCAATGTAATTCTTTTTTATTACCAGATTAGATTTTTTTTGTCATCAAAATTAGAAGAATATATTTAAATAAGTATATTTTTTCCATCCATCCATCCATCCATCCATCCAATCTTTTTTATTAATTAATTAAATTAAATTAAATTATTTTATTATTATTATTATTATTTTGAGTATTTATGTATTATTACTTTTATATTTCTATTTATTTTATTGTTATATATATATAGTTGTGTTCAAAACATTTACAAAAATCTATCCTTATATTGGAGAAGAAGAATTTAAAATGGGAGGGAAATCACATAATAAAATAAATGTTTTTCTCTAATACACATTGGCCACAATTAATTCAATACTTTTTGCAACCTTCTTTTGCCAAGATAACAGCTCTGAGTCTTCCCCTCTAATGCCAGAAGTTTGGAGAATATGTTTGAAATCACATATGAATGTGATTAGAATCTATAAACCTGAATTTTACATGAATTCATATTCAGTTCAACATTAATCTGAATTTATGAAAGGAATTCCTCAATATGAAGTCATTGTTGTAAATTTCTTCTGCTCTGAGCAAACATTTCTTGGCTTTAATAGTTCTTAACATGACCTCTGCTTCAGAGTCTTTTCATCATCTGTTCATAAAAAGCTTCACCTTGAGAATTTCCGCTGCTGTCGAAACACAGATTCATCATTATTCTTTAAAGAGCAACAGGACAGGTCTTAATGCATCGCCCACCTCGTTGAACGCCCATAAATAATTCAAAGTCAGCCCCGTTTTCTGCTCACGATGGCGTGAAGCGAATACTGAGAATTCATCCACAGATAAGAGAAAAAAAGATATTAACAACCTTGTTATTCCTCAAAGCCAAACAAAATGAGAATTTGACGGCGTCGGGGTCTCGTTATTACACCCGGCTTTATTGATCACGCCGCCGCCATAATGAAATGAAAAATGATGTTTTTCTGTCCCTTTAGATACGTGCGTCCCCGCTGAGATGCTTTTGAAAAGCCTGGTCTTTCCCATAGACTGTATAAAAACATGGACGTAGTGTCCGTGACGTCACCTGTAGGTTTCTGAAGAGCGTTTTTGAAGCTCAAAGTGGGCGGAGCCGGCCGTCGCCATCTTGGCAGTGCGTCACCGCGCGTCACTCCCGGACAATTGAAAATAGGCAAAGAGGCGGGAGCTGGTTGCTGAAACCACGCCCACCTATCTCGACGGTGGTGGCAGCAGCGGCAATCCACCTGTCACTCAAGTGGCCACGCCCTTAATTATACAGAAATGTATGGCTTAATATAATTTAAACGGATGAGTTATAAAAAAATTCACCCCCCTCACAGTTGTCATGAAGGGCAAAATTAGCTATATAGACCAAAATCTTTTTTTGAACCAGGCTGTAAACATGTTTTTTTCTACTGTAAAGTTGGGCATTTTAACATGGGGAGTCTTTGGGACTGACTCCCTTTTGGAGCCAGCCTCTAGCGGCCAGTTGGCGAATTACAGTTTAGGTCACTTCCGTGTTGGTTTCACGAGAGAGAGCGGGAGGTTGCCGCTTGGTCTTTCCTCAACATCTGTCTTTGATTCTCGGTGGCGTCCGCTGTAGTTCTGGGCTCTGCGAAGCTCATTAGTAGCTCTGACTCTCTCCTAATTGCTTGCACTGGGAGCTTCGGCTCCATCGGTGCGGCTGCTTTCCTCTCGGCTCTTCACTTTAAAAAGTCGGTGCTCCCGAAGCCCCGCGCCGGAGAATATGGATGTTTGTTGATAAATCGTCGGCACGTCTCACACTGAGATATGAACAGCACTCGAGCAGCGAGAGAAACGGATATTGAAGCGAATCCTCGCTCTCTGCCGCAGGCCTGGTATTAAACACAAACCCAGTTTCTCATTCTCTACACGCAAAATGTACTTTCTTCAGAGCGATTTCTGAGATTTCACTTCAAGGTCAGAAGGTCAGTGCTGAGAGGGGCTTCATACATGATTAACTGAGAGAACTGTGATGTAAAATGATTTCACCAGTTTCATCTCGGCCCTCCATACTCCTTCAGGTTCACATCGCTGTGCTAATTTGAACCCAGTTATGTCTGATTTTGTCTGCCTTGTGGTTTTGTGAAATGATGTTAGTCAGGATGCATGTATATCTCGAATGCACTGGAAGTTGCTTTGAATAAAAGCATCTGCCAAATGCATACATCAAATCACAGCAACCATAATCATTCGAATAATAAAACCAACATGCTGTGAGTTTTAGATAAATTAAGTGCAATTTAAAATCCAAAACTGGCAGATTAGAAGGTGTGAATTCACTATATACACCGCTGTTCAAAAACAAATGAATGCTTTTATTTAGCAAGGATGCATTACATTGTTCAAAAGTGATCAGTAAAGACATATATAATGTTACAAAATATTTCTATTTCAAATAAATGCTTTTCTTTTGAACTTTTTATTCATCTGTGAATCCTGAAAAATTAAATCCATGAAAATATTGTGCAGCACAACCGTTTTCAACATTGATAATAATCAGAAATGTTTCTTGAGCAGCAAATCAGCATATTAGACTGATTTCTGAAGATCATGTGACACTGAAGACTGGAGTAATGATGCTGAAAATACAGCTTTGATCACAGAAATAAATTACAGTTTAACAGATATTCACATAGAAAACAGTCATTTTAAATTGTAATAATATTTCAGAATTTTACTGTATTTTTGACAAAATAAATGCAGCCTCGGTCAAAATAAGAGTTATAAAAAAAAAAAAAAAGACAGTTTAAAGACAGTCCGGTTTAACAGGTTTAATGCTGAACTGTGAATAACTTAACAGAAGTGGATTGTCATTTTTTTTTACACTTTCTATATAAATAAGACTTTTTATGGATTGTCTTGCTCAAATAATGTGGTGCTGTTATCACTAACGCAGCTGGTAAATAAATGCAGGATGTTTGTGCATTTTTCCAGTGATTATGGCAACAGTTATTCATAAAATGGCGATGGAATGATTGAGAGGAGCATTATAATAACACGGTATGAATATATCCAGATGTGAGATCTGTTTCAGCACAGTTAAAAAGCCGGTTTAGATGAATCTGTTGCATGATGAACTGCGCTGTGCAGTGAATCCTTTAGTGAATCAGATGCACATGTAAACGAACAATGATCAGCAGATCAGTTCATTCTTAGTCATTTCCACACACACACACACACACACACACACACACACACACACTCACTCACTCACTCACTCACCACATACACACACACACACACTCTCTCTCACACACACACACACACACACACACACTCACTCATACACACACATGTCTGCTGAAAAAGACGATATCAAAGATTTAATCTCAAGGTCAGAAGGTCGTCAGAGTTTCAATACATGAATGCACAAGTGGACTATACAACACAATGATTTAACCAATCTCTCAGTGGCTTTCCAAAGTGTTTTCTGACAGAATTCTGTAGCACTCATGGATTCTGTATAAATGATGAACAGATTTATTTATACACTGCACACATGCAAATATCAGCTGACCTACATACCACAGAAATACATTTTACTACAATAAAGAAAATTAATGTAAATGTGTCACAGTCACAGGTGGCTGAATAACTGACCTGTCAGTCAAACTGTTTTATGTCATGGGAAATTTCCATCTACTCTGGGATTATGATAATCGTCAAGAGAGATACTAGTAGTGTTTAAAGGGAATATGACAGAAGAATGATTTAATATTTCAATCTTTTTGTTCAATCTCCAAAGATGATTTATTCGGAATGACAATGAAATATTAGCAGTGCAAACTATCCTATTAGGATTGTTTTATTATTCAACTGATAATGACCCAATAATGAAAATTCAGTTATCATGTTGTTTCAAATCCAATATGACATTTATTTATTTATTTTTTTTCAAAAATGACCAATATGCAATGTAAACAACCATTCAAATGTTTAGGGGTGCTAAGATTTTCAGTGTTTTTGAAAGAAGTCTCTTCTCTCGAAGTTTTTATTTGGTCAAAAATACAGTAAAACATTTTTGAAAATTATTACAATATAAAATAGCTGTTTTCTATGTGAATATATTATAAAATGTAATTTATTCCTGTGATCAAAGTTGAATTTTCAGCATCATTACTCCAGTCTTCATTGTCACATGATCTTCAGAAATCATTCTAATATGCTGATTTGCTGCTCAAGAAACATTTCTGATTATTATCAATGTTGAATGTCTTTACTGTCACTTTTGAACAATTGAACAATACATATTATATGGAATGTCTGCAGTCAAAAACAACTTGATTTCAGTTTTTTATCTTGCACAGAGCTATCGTATGGCTTCAGAAGACTTGAAATAGGCATATTGATATATAAATATGATTATATGGAAAATAGCTTAACATTCTGCTAAACATCTTTTTTTTTTTTCTGTTATATTCATGAAGGTGAGTAAAAGACAGAATGGTAATTTTTGGATGAACTATCCTTTATTTAATTGGCCCAAATGTGATCGGTATGTAAAATGTCTACATAAAAATAGAGTGATAAATTACCCTATTGTATCATGATGAGATTATTTCTCATTTACTATAATAGGTCTCGACACCTTGCCAGTGGGAATGTAGGATACAGGACAAAAGCAAGAGAGAGAGAGAAGCGATGGGAAAGATTTCTCTTCAGGTTCCTCATCCCTGTTGCTCATAAGCCTGAGTAAACAGTGTAAACACAGAGCAAAGACAAACATTTACTCTCATGTCACCTCGCTGCCTGTTCATCGCCACAGACAAACTCTGTGACACCCAGCGAGAGCCATTACCGTCAGGGGTCAACTCATATTCAGTGCTAACATCCAGCCGACAGCGTCTGTCCGTCCCGTGCCGTCTGAGACCCGTCTTTGATTTCTGCAGGGGTCTGATGGAAGGAGACGGATCGGGTGGGAGATAGACCGTCTAGCCTGAGGAATCCGCTTTAAACGGCATCATAATGCGGCCCGTCGGAGAATACAGGAGACATAACACGAGCCGTCGCTCATATCTCTCCAGCGGCTCGGAGTGATAAATTATCCAGCGAAGGCAGGTGATCTGTATTAGGCAAAGGCGATGCATCTCTCGCAGTCAGGGATGACCTTTGTGGAAATCTCTGGAAAGTGAAAGAGAAAGAAAGTGTTACTTGTGCATGCATGATGTTCCTGTACAACACAGGATGCATTAAATTAATCAAAAGTGTCACTAAAGACTATTTGTGACCCTGGAACACAAAACCAGTCTTAAGTGTCAATTTTTCAAAATTGAGATCTATGCATCAACTGAAAGCTGAATAAATAAGCTTTCCATTGATGTATGGTTTGTTAGGATAGGACAATATTTGGCTGAGATGCAACTATTTGAAAATCTGGAATCTGAGGGTGCAAAAAAATCTAAATATTGAGAAAATCATCTTTAAAGTTGTCCAAATGAAGTTCTTAGCAATGCATATTACTAATCAAAAATTAAGTTTTGATATATTTACGGTAGGAAATTTACAAAATATCTTCATGGAACATGATCTTTACTTAATATCCTAATGATTTTTGGCATAAAAGAAAAATCTATCATTCTGACCCATACAATGTATTTTTGGCTATTGCTACAAATATACCCCAGCGACTTAAGACTGCTTTTGTGCTCCAGGGTCACACATATATAAAAGACTATAATGTAATAAATGCTGCTCTTTTGAACTTTCTATTCATCTGTGAATCCTGAAAAATAAAATATATGACAGTGTCGACAAAAATATCGGGCAGCACAACTGTTTTCAACACTGATAATAATCAGAAATGTTTCTTGAGCAGCAAATCAGCATATTAGAATGATTTCTGAAGATCATGTGACACTGAAGACTGGAGTAATGATGCTGAAAATACAGCTGCGCATCACAGAAATACATTACAGTTTAAAATAGAAAACAGCTATTTAAATCATAATAATATTTCACAAGTTTTACTGAATTTTGGATCAAATAAATGCTAATGCTTTTGGATCAAAAACATTAAAATATCTACCTTTGTATGGTAGTCTGAATACTATTTAACATGTAAAACAATATATATGTTAACAGATTTATCTTATGGGTGAAGTTTTGCACTTTTAGTGTCACCAAATGGAATTGCAAAAATAATGTCTGTTTTCAAACAGGTTTCCTATTGTTTTTGCATATTAAACTGTGATGCGAGACAGTATTTTAACAAAAAATGACAGTCTGATTAAATAATGAGTCTAGAAAGAGAAAGGAAACAGTTTTACAGTTAATTTCGAGTGCATTGCATTATGGGATTCAATACTGCATACATGCATACCAGGGTTATTATAGTTAACTAAAACTAAAAACTGAAACTAAAATTAAAACCATAAAAATATTCCTTACTCAAATAAAATTATAAATTCAAATGGAATATAAAACCTTATATTAGCTATAGCTGCCAAGGCAACATTTCTCATTTTCATTTAGTTTAACTTGTACTAAAATAACTAAAACTGAACAAAAAACTAGTAAAAATGATACAAATGCACAACAAAATTACTAAAACTTTAAATAAAAATGAAAACTGACCCAAAATATGAATAAAATCTAGTACCTCGATGATACTAAAATAACACTGATGCATACAGAAAAGTTGCATGTAATACATAGAATGCAAACTATAAAGTTAAGTAAGAATAGCACGCTCGAACGCAGCCTTTCTCTAATCTTTTTCCTCTGGTTTCACTGAAGGACCCAAAAGGCTCGTTCCATTCCCAATAATGCAGTGCGTGTCTTTAATTGCGGGATGCGCATCAAGTTTGAAAGGAGTTTAGGAGGGGTACTGTGCTTTTCTTCAGAGAATAACGGAGGTGTGTAGATGGAAATGCTAGATGGAGCGTCGGTAATACAGAGGCTGCTACGTTCACAGCATTAGAGGCATTGTGTGGCCAATGATGTGCGGAGAAATTGCTTCTATCCTCCCCCAAAATTGCTTGCTCGGCTCGAATTAATCTTAATCGAATTTCTGTCTGGCGTCGTTAAAAAGCCCCAAAGTAATTCGGTCTTTCTGGGAGAGAGTTATTAATGTAAATGTGGGCTAAAACGCATGGCCAACACAGATGGAAACGCTGATAGATCACGGATGGCAAATCGGATCATCTCCCTCCATTACACAACGAGAGTTCAGGAAGGATATTACAGGAATATTCAAGCTGCTAAAGACACAGGTGAACGTTCACGAGCGTGCACGAGCATGCATGAGCTCATGAGATATTATTATTACTCTTTCATTAGATGGTGCTTAAAATACTTTATTGCAGTGCTTTTTTGTGTGAAGAGCTCCGCATGCACAATTAAAGACATCTGCATTGATCTCAACAGATGGCAAATGGTTATAAAAGTTTAAATATTAATTAATTTTGCTTTGAATACTGCTTCATTCATTAAACATGGTTTCTAGTGTGTTCGCTGCAGCTGTGTGAACCCTTGCGCTCACACACTTTAATTTATAGCCAGGAAAACAGGCAGCTAAACTTTATAGAATAATAATAAAGTGTCTGTGCATCAGACTCGCAGTGCTGTCATATGTCAGCAGGGCACTGGAAGAACGACGCTTACACTCCACAACTCAAAGTCTTTCATCAAGAGTCTTAAAGGCATAGTTTATCTTGAAATAATATTAGCCAAAACAGCATGCACAGATGCATACATCAAAAATACACCAAAAAACATAACCTGGGAGTCTTTGGTGACTGATTTCAACAAACAAGCACTAAGTCTTACATGCTATTTATGACCATTAGGACACTATTATGCACTTCATTAAGAAATCAATGTCCTGAATATCCTGGTTCGCTCAGAAATGCATCAAAATACAGAAGTATAATGTGTTGCAAATGCTGTTTTGGTGTAAATTGCAAACAAATGGACTGTATTAGAACACAAACATGCAACAGCTATGCTTAACAGTGTCTTTCTGCAGCAAAACTTTCCTAGCAGAACCTTTAGTCAATAAGTTACGGTATAGATTCCTTTTTCTGTGGATGATATTAACCAAAAGAGCATGCACAGATGCACACTTTAAAAATCAGATCATCTGGGAGTATTTTGCATACTTTATTTAGACACTGAAATTTGTGAGTCACCCATTCTTGCATGCTTTTTACAACTATTAGGACACAAACTGCTCACATGTACTTCATTAACCAATCAATGTCCAATTATTTACTCACAAACTAATTACAAAAGGCATTTTGCCCAAATGCGTGGCTAGAACACCTGTAGACTAACATCCTGTTCTCATTGGGAATGATTCACCGGTGCATTTTATTCTACAGGGGAAAAAAAAGTGCTTTCATTTTGATGTGCACTAAATGTTCAAAACGTCTTTCCTTTTCATCTGTCACCAACTTCTTCTGTTAGTCCACTGCTGGCAGATGCCATAACTACATCATTTTGTGGGAAAATAACATCTTTCTCCACTGACAGCCATTTAAAAGTAGCCATGTGTTTTGACTAAATGATTTCTTTGCAAGTGACAGAATTTGAAACAGGGCTTTTGAGGGGCTTTTACCAGCATTAAATAGACTTGTGTTTTTCCTTCTAATAAAGACTGATCAGTCACATGACATTCACAGGTCAGGTGATTGGCTCGAGTATGCAGGTTGCATACTTCCAGTGCTGCACGTGCCAGATGAGCAACCACATCGGAAAGCTCTCTAGACCTCCATTTCGGTACGTCCAATCCAATCATTTCCCAATGGATAAAATCAAGTCCTGACCTACATTTTGTCTTGTTGAATACCCTGTATCACCTAGAAATGCATCACAGTTCAGAAGCACAGTGTGTTGCAAATGCCGCTTTGGTGTGAATTCCAAACAAATTGACTGTATTAAAACAAAAATATGCAGCAGCAGTGATTAACAGTGTTTTTGTTTTTTTATATCAAAACTGTCCTAGAAGAAACTTCACAAAGAGTACACATTGCAAATTATCCCAAAGAGCATGCACACTTCAAAAATCCACCAAAATTTCCCAATGGATAAAATCAAGTCCTGACCTACATTTTGTCTTGTTGAATACCCTGTATCACCTAGAAATGCATCACAGTTCAGAAGCACAGTGTGTTGCAAATGCCGCTTTGGTGTGAATTCCAAACAAATTGACTGTATTAGAACAAAAATATGCAGCAGCAATGATTAACAGTGGGGGTTTTTTTTTTATATCAAAACTGTCCTAGTAGAAACTTCACAAAGAGTACAAATTGCAAATTATCCCAAAGAGCATGCACACTTCAAAAATCCACCAAAAAACATAATCTGCAAGTCTTTTGCATACTATTTTCAGCACTCTATGATTTAGGAAGCACTTATTCTTGCATGCTGTTTCTAACTATTAGGATGCAAACTTAAAAGTGGCTGCTCATTAACCAATCACAGGCACTTCATTAACCAATCAATGTCTTGAATATCCTGGTTCAAAATGCATCGCATTACAGAAGCACAATGTGTTGCAAATGCTGTTTTAGTGTAACTTGTAAACAGATTGACTGTATTAGAACAAAAACATGCAGCAGTTATGATTAATAGTGTCTTTTTACATCAAAACTTTAGTGCACAAACTGCATAAATAGCTGTAGAATTCTTTTTCTGTGCATAATATCAGCCAAAAGAGCAGGTACACTTTAAAAATATCATCTGGGAGTCTTTTGCATACTATTTAACACACCACGATTTAGGAAGCACTTATTCTTGCACGCTTTTTATTACTATTAGGATGCAAAGTTGAAGCACAGAGTGTTTTTAAATGTTTTAGTGTAAATTGCAAACAAATTGACTTTATTAGAACAAAAGCGTGCAGCAGCATTGATTAACAAGAGTCTTTTAACAACAAAACTGTCCTAGTAAAAACTTTAGTAATCAAGGAACACAAATTGCAGGTATATATTTCTTCTCATAAAAAGTTTGCAAAGCAAAATGATCAAACAGCACAACTCAATATAAGTAGAAAGGAATATTTCTTGATGCACAAAACTGTTTGATTTGAAACGAGGCCAATTAACGCTAAAGAAATGAGTCATTAGACAACAGTAAAACATGAAAACGCACGCCCGCCGAGACCCGTGTTACTATTACAACACCTGGCTCAACCCACGCGCCTGACTAACCCGCCCACCCAAGCCAGCTTCCCGCTAGTTAACGAGTCCCGCCTGTGAGCTTGGCACGCAATTAGTTCCCCGCGTGTCACAGGCCTTGCAAATCCCTACATATCCCGAGCTACATCTCAAGCTCTGCATCTCATCTGAATTGCATTGTCCGCTCCTCCATAAGCCGCAGCTGTACATGACAAACACCGGCTTTAACCTGCAGGAAATGAGCTCTTGTGGAAGCCCTCGAAGCCAAATGCATGTTTACTCTGGCGCTGTTATTAAGAGCGTTTGATGTTCGCTGAGGGCGGTCTATGCAGTGAGCGAGCTCAAATTGAAGGTAATTAATGCCGGGGTGTTTCCACGCCGGCCAGCTAAACAGCGGCGGAATTAAAGATGCGTTTGGTTTCTCGACCCACCGCCCTGTGATCTCTCCGGCCTCCGCGCTTTCCCATGAGCCTCGTTTGTAATTGTGCCGCGGTGCTGTGCTGAACCTTGACTATGACCAGAGGAACTCCATATGCTGTGATGCACAATTCATCAGAAGCAAAAACCATGAATTATTCAAAACCTGCAAATAAGGCTCAGCAGCATATGCATGTGCCTGTATGCGCATATATGCTCTCTCTCACACACACGATATGTTGTGCAAGGCCGGTACGGAAATGTCTGATTATACAGTAGGATGTTCGGATTGCATTGGGTTCAGTCCTTGAATGCTGAGCAATGTGATACTGAAGGAGTTTGTAGATTTTTGAGACTCGTTTTTCTTTTCTGCTTGGGATAAACAATTTCAAAATATGAGGCCCAGTTTAGTAAGAAAAGTACTGTACCATGGTACAGTGATGGTAATACTGTGGTACAATGGTATTTAGATGATATACTTCAAAGAATGCCATGATATTTTTAGACTTTTACCATAGTAGTACTATGGTACATGTCAAAAACATGTTTCATGTACAATAAAACATGGCATTACATTACATGTTTAAATAAATACCATGATGTTACCATAGTATTTGCCCCCCAAAAAAACATGGTATCACTGTGGTACTTGTCAAAAACCAAGGCATTGTGTATAAAAAAAAAACAATGGTATTTATTTATATGATAATTCATTGTACTTAAAAAAATACTATGGTACTAACATGTTTTTTAGACATTCACCATAGTAATACCATGGCACGTGTCAAAACATGGTATTGCATGGTTCATGTGTGTAAACGTGATTGACACAACGTGAAGTCGTATTTATTTTCCAACAAGCGAAAATTTCAGACTCAGTGTGCAATGGCATTTAACATGTTAAACATGCAAAAAAAAAAATAAAAGAAATGAAAAAAAAAAATTTTAAGTTTTTTTTTTTTTTCAGTTAACATTTCAAGTATTTCAAGTTACCGAAATGTTTTTTTTTTTATGGTTTCAGTTAAATATAATAATGCTGATTTCTTCCTCGATGAGGTCTGCAGGGTGCAGACAGACGACGGACATTGTGGTGAAGCGGCTGTAGCCACAATATCACACTTTATCTTCTCATTTATCTCTTGAGGAAGCATAAAGTTATTTATAGCTCAAAGATTCTGAAAACCTGAAAAAAAAGAGTCCCGATTAGAGCCTCCCGAGAGCGAAATGAGACATTAGCATCTCTTCAGTTCAGTGCTTAATACATGAAGTCCCAAACCTTTGAGAAGAAGGCGCTGAAGTTAACATGCACTACCTCCGGCTGCTACTTGTACTTGGTACTTGTACTTGTCAAAAACAATGATTTGTGTCCAAAAAACATGGTATTAATGTGGTATGTGTTCAAAAAACATAGCGATACCAGGGTACTATTTTTGGGGTAAAAAATGAATTAACTGTGTATTTATAATTATAGCTTTGTATTTAGTTATTTCTCTTTTAAATTATTTATCACTACAAGTGTTATTTTAGTATCATTGAGATTTACTATAGTTTTATTTTTGTATTTTCCATTTTAATTTTAGCTTTTGTCATTTTTGTTTTTTTTATATGTCTATATATTTTTTTTATTATTTTTATTTCAATTTTAGTTTTAGTTACTTTAATACATCAAGTTAAACTAAATGAAAATCAGAAATGTTTCGGCAACTAGCTGAAATAAAATAAGTTTAAGTTTTTTTTTTTTTTCAGTTAACATTTCAAGTATTTCAAGTTACCGAAATGTTTTTTTTTTTATGGTTTCAGTTAAATATAATAATGCTGATTTCTTCCTCGATGAGGTCTGCAGGGTGCAGACAGACGACGGACATTGTGGTGAAGCGGCTGTAGCCACAATATCACACTTTATCTTCTCATTTATCTCTTGAGGAAGCATAAAGTTATTTATAGCTCAAAGATTCTGAAAACCTGAAAAAAAAGAGTCCCGATTAGAGCCTCCCGAGAGCGAAATGAGACATTAGCATCTCTTCAGTTCAGTGCTTAATACATGAAGTCCCAAACCTTTGAGAAGAAGGCGCTGAAGTTAACATGCACTACCTCCGGCTGCTAACAAAAGGCTGTGAGGGTGTTTCTTCCTTCAGCTCGAGATCTTAATTGTGGCATTACTTGAAAGGCTGCTGAGGCCGGTGATTAAGACTGCAGTCAGACTTCTCCACAGCGCTCCGGTCGGAGCGAGAGGCTCATCCGCCTCCGTCAGCTCCATTCACATGGCTAATTGCAGGCCAGCCGTATCAGAACAAGCGGCCTGAGCAGAAATAGCGCAGGAGAGAAGATAACATTCAATTAAAGAGGGAGAACAATCAACTTCTGTGATGCCAGAGACGTGAGGGAGGAAGAGAGGAGCAGCGAAAGAATTCGAGGGAGTTTTGGACTGTCAGAAGAGTCTCACATGAAACCGAGGACGGATGCAGAAGTACATTGGTATATTTCCAGCAGAATTTTGCAAGCGGGGGTTTGCTTTCGCAAGGGAACTGCAGGGGGTTTGTGAGCTGAAGAAAAGATAATAATTAATTAAATCAAATGCAACATTAAAATAAACACATGGGGATGGAGAAAAACACTGTGATTTAATTAAAGAAGTGTATAGTCTGTTGAACTGTGTGTTTTGTAATAATGTGTTTTCTCGCTTCTTCTTATGAACTCTGCACTGAGAGTGTAACACAGTATATGACCTAGGTTTACTTTATTTACATTCGCATTCGTATCATTTACAAAATATTTAGATTTTTGTGAATTTGACTTGTTAAAGTCTTCAGGGTTTGAACATTTGAAAGTGAAGCATTTAATTTATTACATAAATATTTGTATTGTAACTTGTCGTTAGTTCTAAAGTGTGAACTCAATTATGAACACTCTTAAAAGTGTCTATATACTGTATGTCAGCGCTAGGGTTCTCTGGGTGGTTTCTAGATGGTTGCTAGGGTGTTGCTATGCAGTTGCTAGGGTGTTCTGAATGGGTGCTATGTGGTTGCTAGGTGGTTGTTACTTTGTTTCTTTGGCAGTTGATATGCTTGAGTGTTCTGGATGGGTGCTATGTGGTTGCTGTGCTAGGGTGTTCCTGGGTGGTTGCTATGCTAGGGTGTACTGGATGGTTTATACGGTGTTGCTGGATGGTTGCTAGGCCGTAACTATGGTTTTCCTAGGCAGTTTCTAGAGTGTTGCTGTTCAGTTGCTAGGGTGTTCTGGATGGTTGCTAGAGTAGGGTTGCTCGGGTGTTCCTAGGCTGTTGATATGCTAGGGTGTTCTGAGTGGTTGATAGGATGTTGCTAGGTGGTTGCTATGATAGGGTTTTCCTAGGGGGTTGCTATGCTAGGGTGTTCCTAAGTGGTTGCCCTGCTAGGGTGTTCTGGGTGGTTGAAGTGGTGTTGTGGTGTGGTTGCTAGGATATTCTGGGTGATTGCTAGGGTGTTCCTAGGCAGTTGCTATGCTAGGGTGTTCTGGCTGGTTGATGTGGTGTTGCTGTGCGGTTGCTAGGGTGTTCCTAGGCAGTTGCTATGCTAGGGTGTTCTGGGTGGTTGATAGGATGTTGCTACGAAGTTGCTATGATATGGTGTTCCTAGGTGGTCGCTATGCTAGGGTGTTGCTAGGGTGTTCCTAGGTGGTTGCTATGCTAGGGTACTTTGGGTGGTTGCTAGGGTGTTCTTAGGTGGTTGCTACACTACAGTGTTGCTAGGCTGTTCTGGGTGGTTGATAGGGTGTTGCTAGGCAGTTGCTATGCTATAGTGTTCTGGGTGGTTGCTATGATAGGGTGTTGCTAGGGTACTCTGGGTGGTTGCTAGGGTGTTCCTAAGTTGTTGCTACACTAGGGTGTTGCTAAGGTGTTCCTAGGCAGTTGCTATACTAGGGTGTTTCTAGGGTGTTCTGGGTGGTTGCTAGGGTGTTTATATGCAATATTCCTAAGAGGTTCACGTGTCTACTGTTGACTAAAACTAGCAGCAGTCGAGTGTCTGGTGCATCAGGAGAGCGGACGGAGAAACACTGATGTAACTGCTATCAGCTCTTGTGGGTGTTCTTGTCTTACACGCACTGATAGCTCCGCTAGATGAATGACGAACACATCAGCAGCCTCTGCGAAATGGTTTCACATGAGAGTGCAAACACTGATAATGGAATAATGGAACGTCTCCTGAGTGTGAAGTGCTTATTTCTGTTTGTGGAATAGGCTTATTTTCCCCTTTAACCTTCTATTAGGGCGAGAAGAAAACAGAGCGTGGCGTTTTTGGGTGATTTTTGTTATCTGATTAGAGCGCTATCCTCCTACGTATATTGATTTGTCTGTCTGTACACATGCCATATCCATTCCCAATTACAGGAAGACCCTTGGGTCCTCTACGCTTTCTACCTCATCGGCTTTGTTGCAGCTTTGTGATGTTTCAGCATCCGCCAAGAGTCAAATAAGGGGAAAGAGGAAGAAAACGGGTCTAAAACAGAGTCGAATGATTTTTATACAGTAGAACAAATCTCCTCTAGGGCCTGAAGTCAACACAGCTACAGTTTATGATGTCTCCTTGACATTTTTACATAAACACATTGAATGTTATGAGATAGGATTGCTATCTGAAAATATTAGTAAAAAAATAGTTAAGCTTTTATACCAAGTAATAATAATAATTAGAAGTTTTATATTTTTTGTAATTTAATTCAAAAAAGCAAACTTTCTTATATTCTAGAATCTAGATTCATTGCACACAAACTGAAATATTTCAAGATACCAGTTTTTTTTTTTTTAAATTCTGATGGTTACGACTTACAGCTTAGGAAAATTTAAAATTCAGTATCTCAAAAAATTAGAATATTTTCTCAAAGATCAGTCACAAAACAGAAATGTTCAAGATCTCCAAAGTAGGTTTAATTCTGCACTCAATACTTGGTTGGGGCTCCTTTTGCACGAATTACTGCTTCAATGCGGCGTGGCATGGAGACGATCAGCCTGTGGCACTGCTGAGGCGTTATTGATAGTGGCCTTCATCTCGTCTGTGTTGTTTGGTCGGATGTTACTTATCTTCCTCTTGACAATACCCCTAATAGATTCTCTATGGGGTTCAGATCAGGCGAGTCAAGCACAGTAATATCATGGTCAGCAAACCAGTTAGAAGGAGTTTTGTCACTGTGGGCAGGTGCTAAGTCCTGCTGCTAAATGAAATCAGCATCTCCAAAAAGCTTGTCAGCAGAAGCAAGCATGAAGTGCTCTAAACTCTCCTGGTAGACGGCTGTAACACAGTGGACCAACACCAGCAGACGTCACGGACTCTGGGACCTTGATTTCCAAATGAAATGCAAAATTTACTTTCATCTGAAAAGAGGACTGTGGAGCACTGAGCAGCAGTCCAGTTCTTTTTCTCCTTAGCCCAGGTGAGACGCTTCTGACGTTGTTTCTGGTTCAGGAGTGGCTTGGTTCTAGGAATGTGACAGCTGTAGCCCGTTTCCTGAAGATGTCTGTGTGTGGTGGCTCTTGATGCGCTGACTCCGGCTTCAGTCCACTCCTTGTGAAGCTCTCCCAAGTTCTTGAATCGGCTTTTCCTGATAATCTTCCCAAGGCTGCGGTCATCCCTGTTGCTTGTGCACCTTTTCCTACCACACTTTTTTCTTCCAGTCAACTTTCTATGAATATATTTCGATACAGCACTCTGTGAACAGCCAGCCCTTTCAGCAATGACCTTCTGTGGCTTACGCTCCTTGTGGAGGGTGTCGATGATCGTCTTCTGGACAACTGTCAAGGCAGTAGTCTTCCCCATAATTGTGGTTGCATGTTCTAAACTAGCCCAGGAGGTAATTAATCAAACTAATCAAGCTCAAAATGGAATCTTCTAATTTTTTGAGATAATGATTTTTTTATTTTCCTAAGCTGTAAGTCGTAACCATCAGAATTAAAACAAAACAAAAAAAACTCTTGAAATATTACAGTTTGTGTGCAATGAATCTAGAATATAAGAACGTTTGCTTTTCTGAATTAAATTACAAAAAATACAGAACTTTTCCATGATATTCTAATTTTTTTGAGATGCACCTGTGTATATATATATATACGATTAATCGCATCCAAAATAAAAGTTTTTGTTTACATAATATATGTGTGTGTACTGTGTTTATTTATTATGTATATAGACATGCATGTATATATTTAAGAAAAATAGGTTGTTTATACATTAAATATATTTATATATGATAGAAATTATATGAACATAAATATATACATGTAAATATTTTCAAAATATATGCTGTATGTGTGTGTATTTTTATATGCATAATAAATATACACAATACACACATATATTATGTAAACAAAAACTTATATTTTGGATACGATTAATTGTTTGACAGCACTAATATATACTGTATATATATATATATATTAAAAATAAGTGAGTGTAAACAAAGTTTAATAATAATAATAATAGTTTTTAATATAAACTTTGTGTACTGTGATTTTTTTTATGTCTTAGAGCATTGCATCATTAGCTTAGCAACAAACTTTAATGTCAAACTTTCTCTGAATGAATTATGAATCAAGTCTCCTGTGTGTTTGACTGGAGGAGTGCTGTTTGTGTGCTGCCGGAGCTGCTGTCTATGTAGGGCGCTTCAAATCAATCACTTATGAGGTTCTATTTCAGTTACGATGCAGCCTGTGTAACAGCAAGGCAGCTCACTAGGTTTGGATCCGAGCGTATGTGTGACGTGATGTCCCGATCAGAGCGTGTCGTCTCCAGCTGGGCCGAGAGCGGCTGAAGGACCCTGCAAGAGTGTGTACTACTTCAGACGTCAGCTCACAAATTATTCAGCTGCATTTCTGAGTGCATTCACACATCAGTGTCAGGGAGAGTTCATGACCTGCACATGTTCTGAGCAGGCGGATCATAACCAAGAGAGCTCTACACATCTACTCCCTTCATTTGTGGGACCTGCGGATGACAACAATATCAGAAAGATCATGATAATGCCCTGGTTTTGTGTATGTACTATGGTAATACAATCAGGATTCTCAGGTTCATGAAAAACCTGGAAATATCAGTGACATTTCCATCATACAGTGGTTGTCAACCTTTTTGACTCAAAGGCCCAACAAGATTTCCCAAAGGCCCCTCTCTGTATTATATAAGATACTGAATTATTTCACATGATTACATTTATTAAGACATATTATTAATTTTATAAATATATTTATATATTATACATATTTTTATTTACATATTTTACATATATTCATAAATATGTTAATTATGCATTTCTTATCATTTGAAATTATTATTTTATTACATGAATTTTATATTATTTTTATTATTATTATTATTTATAATATAATTGTTTATTTATTTCAAAGAAGTGTATATGTTTATTAACAGGGACAGTGCACATTAAATAAATACAATAAATAAATAATAATATTTATTACATATATTTCCAACTAATGTTGATTTCAGAAATTGTTTTTTTTTTAAAGTGATTTTCTGTTTATTAGACATTTTAGATTATATTATTTTAGTATATTAGTAATAATTGATTAATTTAATACTTTTAAGCCATCCTGGAGCCCTAATCTAATTATGCATTGACCAGTACATAATTGCTAATTGCTAATTGCTTTTTGTGAGCATAATTTCTATAAAATGATTTTTAAAGATCCATAACAGTAATTCATTGGTCAAGATGGGATGGGATTTTTTGTAAGTGATACGCCCCAAGTTAATGTGTATTGGGTTGAGGTTTATGTCAGTGTAGTGTGTGTGTCTATGTATTTTGACTAAGAGAACTAAGTTGCTGTATAAGTATTTTGTGCTCAGTATTTATTGTCTAGCAAGACCTGATTGTGGCTTTTTAATGATAATTGACTGTTGATTGGATTGAGATTGATTGTGTACACCTATGAATAATTGTCTACTTTTTTATTTTTTATTGCTTAATGTACATAAGACAGGGAACAACCAACAATGTAAGACATAATTGTCTACTTATACCTCTCCCTACCATGCAAGAAATCATATCTTGAGAAAGGCTTCTTGCCGAAACGTTGGTGGTTAATTAAATAAAGTAATTTTATTTGCAAGTGAGAATATTTTTCTGTGTGGTTGCTAGGGTGTTGCTACGCAGTTGTTGGCGTGTTTTTTGATGGTTGCTAGGTTGCTATGTGGTTGCTAGGGTATGGCAGGGTGGTTGTTAGGGTGTCACTGTGGAATTGCTAGGGTTTTCTGGGTGGTTGCTAGTGTGTTGCTATGCAGCTACCACTGTGTTTTCAGTGGTTGCTTTGCTGTTGCTATGTGGTTGTTAAGGTGACGCTGTGCAATTGCTAGTGTGTTCTGGGAGGTTGCTAGGGTGTTGCTGGTGTTTTCAATCGTTGTTAGGCTGTTGCTGTGCAGTTGCTTGGGTGTTGTGGATGGCTTCTAGTGTGATGCTAGGCAGTTGCTGGTGTTCTTTTCATTGGTTGCTAGGGTGTTATGTGTGGTTGTTAGGCAGTTGCTTGGATGTTGTGAATGGCTTCTAGTGTTTCTAGGCAGTTGCTGGTGTTTTCTTCAGTGGCTGCTAGGGTGTTATGTGTGGTTGTTAGGCTGGTGTTTTCTTCAGTGGTTGCTAGGGCATTGCTATATGGTTGCTAGTGTGTAGCTAGGCAGTTGCTGGTGTTTTCTTCAGTGGCTGCTAGGGTGTTCTGTGTGGTTGTTAGGCTGGTGTTTTCTTCAGTGGGTGCTAGGGCATTGCTAGATGGTTGCTAGTGTGTAGCTAGGCAGTTGCTGGTGTTTTCTTCAGTGGCTGCTAGGGTGTTCTGTGTGGTTGTTAGGCTGGTGTTTTCTTCAGTGGGTGCTAGGGCATTGCTAGATGGTTGCTAGTGTGTAGCTAGGCAGTTGCTGGTGTTTTCTTCAGTGGCTGCTAGGGTGTTCTGTGTGGTTGTTAGGCTGGTGTTTTCTTCAGTGGGTGCTAGGGCATTGCTAGATGGTTGCTAGTGTGTAGCTAGGCAGTTGCTGGTGTTTTCTTCAGTGGCTGCTAGGGTGTTCTGTGTGGTTGTTAGGCTGGTGTTTTCTTCAGTGGTTGCTAGGGCATTGCTATATGGTTGATAGTGTGTAGCTAAGCAGTTGCTGGTGTTTTTTTCATTGGTTGCTAGGTTGTTGTGAGTGGTTGCTAGGCAGTTGCTACACTCTTGCCTGTGTAATAACATAGTATTTCCATCTGGTAACAACATGGTTCCATGGTAGCACACAGTGTTTGCAGTTCCATCTGCATTAAGCACCTCTACATCTGTATCAGTGAGCTTATGCGTTTTTATCCATTTGACAATTAGCCATTGTTGCGTTCATCGTCTAATAACGGTTTGAGAAACGGCGTTCTCAGACCTGTCACTGCCCCGTACTTTCTCTACCTCGCGCTCTTTCTAAATCGCTCTGCTACGTCTCCAAATGATAGTGTTGATATCCATGTAAACGGTGTTGATGATTTCCAGTTGGACAACTGTGCACCGCCGTCTCCGTTTCCTTTGAACAACTGCCATCTGAAGAGCGTCTTATTCATCACGCCAAGAGTCCTTTCCGCTAATTGCTCATTGTACGGATGGGCGGAGCTCATCGCCAAGACTTTCCCGCTTTCAGACGCTTTCCGGCGAGCCACTAAACACAGGCAAATTAGTAGGCTGTGTGAGTTCATCTCTGCCAGCAGCTGCTTAACAACAACATCTGAATAATTCAGAGCAGCACAAGACACAGCTACATGCCCTCCTTCACTTGGTTACGCATGCAGAGCTCGGACCTGGACTGGACTGATCTGCTGTGGAAAGAACATATGAAAATAGTGGTGAAACACAACACGCATACATGATCTGAATGCAGGATTGATTGAACAGGTTGAAGTTTTAATATTTTACATTTGAAGCAATTTAAAAAAATAAGGATAACACTATTTTTGATAGTCCACTTTAGACATTCTACTAACAGTAAGTAACTTTGCAACTACATGTCAACTAGCAGTTATTAGAGTATTAGTAGACTCTCTGCTTAATATATTCTAACACTTTATTTTGATAAGTCCACAACATACAATATACTGACTATGAGAAACTTTGCAAGTATATGTCAACTTATTCTACTAACCCTAAACCTAACCTAACAGTCTACTCTGAGAGTTAGTAGACATGTAATTGCAAATGAATGAGAATTGACATGTACTGTAGTTGCAAAGTTACTTATAGTTAGTAGAATGTCTAAAGTGGACTATCAAAATAAAGTGTAACCAAAATAAGTTGTTTTAAAAGATTTAAAGGGATAGTTCACCCAAAATAAAAATTCTGTCATTAATTACTCACCCTCATGTTGTTCCAAACCCGTAAGACCTTTGTTCATCTTCGGAACACAAATTAAGATATTTTGATGTCACATGGATTATTTTAACGATGTCCTTGCAACTTCTCTGGACCTTGATCGTGGTAGGATCCTTGCTGTCTATGGGATAAACATAGAGCTATCGGAATGCATCAAAAATATCTTAATTTGTGTTCAGAAGATAATCGAAGGTCTTACGGGTTTGGAACGACATGAGGGTGAGTAATTAATGACAGAATTTTCATTTTTGGGTGAACTATCCCTTTAAGGTCATACAGTCTGTCAGAGAGATATATGTGGTTGTTATGGTATTCTGGATGGTTTCTAGGAGGTTGCTAGGGTGCTCTGGTTGGTTGCTAGGCAGATTCTAGTGTGTTTTTCAATGGTTGCTAGGGTGTTGCAGTGTGGTTTCTAGGGTATTCTGGTTGGTTGTTATGGCATTGCTGTGCAGTTGCTAGGGTGTTTCTAGGCAGATGCTAGTGTGTGTTTTTTAATGGTTGCTTGGGTTTTGCAATGTGGTTGTTAGAGTATTCTAGTGGAGTTTCTAGAGCGTTGCTATAGTGTTTGATAGGACAATGTTAGGCAGTTACTAGAGTTTTCTGGGTGGCTGGTAGGGTGTTACTAAGCATTTCCTGGGGTATTGCTAGGCATGTTTTTTGATGGTTGCTAGGGTGTTGCATTGTGGTTTCTAGGGTATAGTGGGTGTTTGTTAGGATGTTGTTAGATTTTTTCTGGGTGGCTGTAAGGGTGTTGCTATGCAGTTTCTAGGGTGTTGTGGGTGGTTGCTGGTGTGTTTTACATTGGTTGCTAGGGTGTTGCTAGGCAGTTGCTAGGGCGTTGCTATGTGCCATGTTTTACCAAGTTCGGTGGTTGTAGCTTTAAAGCTCTATAAGGAGTTAAGTGTCAGAAATGTTCGTCTATAATAATAATAATAAATATAGTTTTACCATTTAACATTCTCTCTGCATTTATTTTATATAATTTAAAAATAGTTGATTTTTATCATTTTTACTTAGAAAATTATAGTAAATTTAACAAATAATTGAATTAAACTTGATTTTTTTTAGTCGAAAGAACTAGTGAAATTGTATTTTTTTGTAAAACATACTCCAGTAAACTTTTGATTTTTGCAACTATGAGAAAATATATTTACAATGTAGGCAAGTGAGAAATTATTTGTGATTTTTTTTTTTTTTACTTTCTAGTTTCCAGGTTAAAAACATGCATGTCAAAAATGAAAGCTTTCTTATTTCTGCATCGTTTCTACATGCATAATCATCATTTTACATTTTACACTCTGATGTGATGTTCAACTCCCAGCATGCTTTAGTGCATAAACTAAAGTGTATATTCAGCATGTTAGTCATGCATAAAGTTTTGTCATCATCATAAACATGCAGCACATAGTTTCTAATTCAGAGGATCACTCAAAATGATTCATAGCGACGCATGACTTCAATGTCTGTTTCAATATGAGTTTCATTCTCTTTAAATGGTGATATTTGACTGTCCCTGATCTCGCCGCTCAACTCCCTGCAGCATGCGTGTGATCGTCTCAACTCAAACGGGCCACGTTCCTGTGAACTTCAGGATGCTGTGTGTTCTTCTGTGCATGTGAGAAAAAGATGCCATTTTCAGTACTTCTGCGATGCCTCAGGCCAGAGAAAACATCAAAAGCCTTGATACGCCAGAATGGAAACAAAAGACGGAGAATCACAATGCTGGAAAATGTAGGTTCGCAGCCACAGAATGAAAGCGTCACGGATGGATCTTTTGTTTTCTTTACAAAGATATCAGTTTAGTGGCATTGGCGGGCCGATTCAGAACTGTGAAGGTGATCAAAGCCGCGTGGATCGCCGCCAGACACCAGCAGATAACAGTTAGCTGGCAAGAATAATTTAGCGTAGCAGCAGAACGCGTTTTGCTATGCAGACATTATTAATTCTATTGTGTGACAGCGTGTGCGTTTGCGGGCAAGAAAGCGGCTACCGTGCATAAAACATGCGAGATACACACTAAAGCATGCTGGGAGTCGAATGTCACATCAAAGAGACATTAGCTGAGAGAGGAAAAAATGAAGATTATGCAGAAATAATAAAGCTTTAGGTTTGTGACATGGGTGTTTTTAGTCTATAGAAAAGAAAAATCACAGGTGTTTCCGCCAGACAACAGTTAGACTCAATGAAGAGCAAGTGGAGACTCTTGAGAAAAAGACCCTAGTAGTCTCACGCATGTCTCTTCTGGAGTTTGTCTCAACTCAGCTCAGATTTGCCAAGATATCAAAGTCTCAATCAAATGTGAGAGATATCAATGCACTCCGAACGTATTTGGGCCTAAATTTAAGGTTTATGCATTTGAAATGCATGCAAAATTGGATTACAAACCTAAAATTTATTTGGTTTTAGGAAAAGCAAATTAATAAATGTGGTGCATTCAAATTGCTTGGAATCAGCATGAATCTGTTCATTGTGAAAACAATTAAATTAATTCAGTTAAAAAGTATGAACATGGTTTAAATATGACTAGCTGTGGAACAAGCAATATTCAGTTAGTTAAAATGCATGAGATTGAAACAGGTTTTATTTTTTACAAATATACCTGGTTATTGTGTATCAGTGTTATTTTAGTATTATTGATATACTATTAATATTTTGAATTTATTAAATTTTTATATTTTCTGCTTTCAAGTTTATTTAAAGTGTTAGTAATTTTGTTGTGTTTTTTGTCATGTTTATTAGTTTTTGTGTTAAGTATGTCTATATAGTTTTTATTAAATTTATATTTCATTTTTAGTTTTAGTTATTCAAGACAAACTAAATAAAAATAAGAAATGTTGCCTTGAAAACTAAGCAAAATAAAACAAGTTTAAGTTTTTTGGATTTTATTTCCATCCATCCATCCATCCATCCATCATTTTAATGGTTTTAGTTTGAGTTAACTATAATAACCCTGCGTGTATCTTTTCATTTATGTATGATTGACAAATATGCATCACATTAAGTTTATTAGTTTATGTTAAAACTGCAATTCAAATACAGTAGATGAATCAAATACATAATCTTAAATGTAGGCCTAAATATTTTTATTTAAGTGATGAACTGAAGCAAATGTTCTGTTCTGTTACGGTATGATTTGTCTATATATCTTAATACGATGATTTTTAGGAGAAACATTTAAGAACAGATTGATATTGTAATGAAACATATAAGAATCCATTTAATTTCCACTGAGCACTGAAGCTTTCCTCATGGAGGTCACATCTGGAAAATAATCTTCCGGCTGTCATGTTTCTGAAAGAGAACAAAGCAAGAAGAAACGTGATTAAAAAATAATGCAAAATATGTAACATGCAGTGAATGCAGTGTAGATTTAAAAGCAATTTATCACCTCGGCTGCATGTTCTGAATGTGTCTAGCACATCCGTGAAATTATTTAAGAAGATGCACATTAAAATATTATGATGCATTCATAGAGGGCTATAAAAATGGTACATTATGAAGCAACTCTCGCTCTGCCAGAGACAAAAACAACTGTATTATTATAATCAAGGGTTTGTTCTGTTGCACATGAACTCAAATGAACCTCACAACTGTATTTACACGCACATATCTTTATTTCTTTACCTGATAAATACTTTATTAATTGAAACAGGGTCTTTCATTATCCTCGGAGTGAAAACATGCACACATGAAGAGGAAGAAAATTCAAATCAGTTTTGAGTCCAAAGATTTGAATCTATTATGCAGAAAAATGCAAAGAATTAATGCAAAGAAAAACACTTTAATCTCATCCTTCAGATGAATTGCCCTGCCACACAATTTTTCATAATCATAGCATTTATGTTGAATTGAAATTTGGTACAGTTGCACTTCTTTGTTTTCCTCTAGCTTTAATCGCTTCTGCTTGTATTATTGTAATTTGTAAGTTGCTTTGGATAAAAGCATCTGCTAAATGATTAAATAAATAAATGTAAATGTAGGGATAAAGATCAAGCCGATATGACAGTGAAGTGCTTCCATCCTCTATAATATCCCTCATACGCTTCAGAATAAATAACTTCAGTATGAAATCCAAACAAATTTAGTCATTTAGATGTGCTTTTATGTGTCTGCCTTTATGTCATTTGTTTATAAAACTTGAACATTCAAAGAAATATGTTCAGCTCCATTATTTTCCCACTCTGTGTTTTTAATGAAATGTTTTTCTTAAAGCAAGAATTCAGTGAATCACTCATAAATGCAAATTCTGTCCTGACTGTCATGTCATTCTAAACTGGTTTGAATTAGTTTCATATTTGGAACACAAAAGAAGATGTTTTGAAGAATGTGCATTCATCTTATTTCCATAAACATGGTACATTAAGATGATTCACACCAGGTTTCATATCAAATATGATTGCTTCTCACGCATCTAGATTGTAATGTCAATAAGAAGTTAATGTTGGTCTGTTTCTCACACAAAGCTCACATAACTTCAGAAAACGTCAAATAATTGTACAGCACATGTGTTGTATGGACTTTTATTATTTTTTTAATAGGGGGAGACGGAGATTGATTCATCTCAGCATTTTGGTCAATGGCTATTTTGTGTGTGTGTGCGCGCGCCTGTCTATTTGTTAATGTTTTTAGATTTGTGGAGTAAAAATTATTTTATAGTTTATAATTATTTAATAGTTTTATGTTTTTAAATAAAAAGATAAAGCAGGGTTATAGTTAACTAAAACAAACTAAAACCATAAAAATGTATCAACTTAAATAAAAAATATAATATATGAATAAAATAAATAAATGAATTCAAATTTAATATACTTAAGCTTGTTAAGGTAACATTTCTCATTTTCATTTAGTTAACTTAATGTACTAAAAGAACTAAAACTTAAATAAAATTAATGAAAACTATTTAGAAATATAAAAAAAACTAATAAAAATTACAAAATGAAAACAGAAAATATGATAAATATGATAAATAAAAACTGTTTTGAAATATTAGTATAAACTATAATAGTATCTCAATTATACCGATTACTATTATGTTATTATTTTTAATTTTTATTACTTATTGTAATTAATGTTTTTTTTTATATATATATTTCCATGTATTAGATGCACATTTCAGACACTTTTCATAAAAAACTTTTGGGCTAATTGAGTGAAATCATTAAATTTGCATTCATAGTGTTTGCCATTATGTCATATATTCAATTAAAATATGGGCACATAAATATTCATATGCCTGTAGATAAGTCATAAAATAAAATAAATGTACCTTTCAGATGAATCGCTTTTAATTACTGAAATAATTTCTGAAATAAATTGTCAAAATACAATTTTAAATAGAAAAATGTATCAACTTAAATAAAAAATATAATATATGAATAAAATAAATAAATGAATTCAAATTTAATATACTTAAGCTTGTTAAGGTAACATTTCTCATTTTCATTTAGTTAACTTAATGTACTAAAAGAACTAAAACTTAAATAAAATTAATGAAAACTATTTAGAAATATAAAAAAAACTAATAAAAATTACAAAATGAAAACAGAAAATATGATAAATATGATAAATAAAAACTGTTTTGAAATATTAGTATAAACTATAATAGTATCTCAATTATACCGATTACTATTATGTTATTATTTTTAATTTTTATTACTTATTGTAATTAATGTTTTTTTTTATATATATATTTCCATGTATTAGATGCACATTTCAGACACTTTTCATAAAAAACTTTTGGGCTAATTGAGTGAAATCATTAAATTTGCATTCATAGTGTTTGCCATTATGTCATATATTCAATTAAAATATGGGCACATAAATATTCATATGCCTGTAGATAAGTCATAAAATAAAATAAATGTACCTTTCAGATGAATCGCTTTTAATTACTGAAATAATTTCTGAAATAAATTGTCAAAATACAATTTTAAATAGAATATATATATATTCTATTTAAAATTGTATTTTGACAATTTATTTCAAAAGTCAGCACATAAACTTTCTTCTAAACATCTGCTTTTGAAGAAAGAAATCCATTATGTTCCTTTAAGAATACATGCAGAAACGCTAGAAAACAAGACACTCGTGAAATGAAATGAAATCAGTGAGTGACTCAATAATGGTCAGTAATGGAGGATTTTATCGTGACCCGCTTGACTTCCTCAGACTGTGCATTAGTCCATATAAAGCCTGGAAAAAGATCTTACATTGCAAAAATACACGCATTACTCGGGATTTTTCAGAAGATGGCATGCAATGAATCATTTGTTTATCCAGAGAAGCAGCTGCACAAACTAATTGGTAGCACGTAGAACTGAAGAGAACTTAATTACGTGCTGCTGTTAAGTTTCCCTGAGCTCTATTACACCAGTATTTATCAAAGTTAATTGGTCACGGTAGAGACGGCTGTTTACCACTCAAACCAGTCTGATCATCTGGGAAACGGATCTTAGAAATGTTTCCCATCATACGTGTTTTAATATACAGTATGGAAATCATGCTTGACAATATAATAAATACCTAAACATAGATTTGAATTTAAAAGAATTGTACTTTGGTTTGAATGGATGACTAACAAAAGCCTAATGACATCATTCTGCAGGAAGTGACATCATGTTTGGTGAAAACAGCAGCACGAGCAAACAAAATTATCAATGGATTTGATCAATTCTGTGATGTTTTGTGACTGTTTCTATACTTTTGATCAAACACGAATCAGTGTAATAGTAGATGAAACAAATATTTCAAACAATGGTTAAAAATATAAAATCTCAAGTTTACCGTCAATCCCTATTAAATTATAAAATAAACAATTAAATAAATTATTTATTTTTGGTAGGATCATGTCATAGCGTCTCTATTAAATTCAACACTCTCGAAAATCATAAGCAATGTCCAACTTGGGAAACTAAATAGTTCTCTCCCTAAATATGACGAGGTCAAACAACAGATTAACGAGTTCATCCAAATTCCACAAAAAGCTTATGGATATAATTATAATGTAAGTCAGATATTGAAGTGAGTTGTTGTTTTTGTCTCTCTTCATTCACTTGTTTTGTATCCACACAGAGACATTTTGGTCAGATTTATTTTATTATGATCATCCGATCTCATTTTGTAAGTGACTTTTCTTTCCGTTTTAAAAGATGTTTTCTTTGGATTGTTTGACTGCTCGAAAGAGAATACAGGTGTCACGATGAGGGCAGATGAGGCACACAGCGAAGGGGTAAGTCTTTAATTATCAATCCAAGAGTGTAATACAGAATAACAGAGGAGATAAGCACCACAACGTAACTTCAAAGCAAGACAAAGGAACTGAGGAAAACACTGGGTATATAAACACATGGAACGTAATTAGGGAGAACTGAAACAGGTGAAGAGTAATCAATCAAAACAGGTGAACAGAATAAACGATGATTAACTAAACTAGAACAGGAACTGAACCAAAAAGGGGCAAACAGGAACTAAACACAAACAAACATGTGACAATAGGAAAATATTACTTAATTAAAGGGGTCATATGATGCAATTTCATTTTTTCCTTTCTCTTTGGAGTGTTACAAGCTCTTGGTGCATA
>NW_015638936.1:446675-450882 GCF_001515625.1 Sinocyclocheilus rhinocerous | reverse complement strand
TTTTTTAAAAAAACCTGAAAAAAAAAAAAAAAAAAAAAAACATATCGCGGTTTCCATAAAAATATTAAGCAGCACAGCGGTTTTAAACTTTATTTAACTGAAAAATTCAAACTTTTTATCTCAGGAATAAATTACATTTTAAAGTATATTAAATAATTAACAGGTAAATAACCAATTAAACAATTAAATAGTGTAACAAACTAAACCATTTAAAAATAACTAGAATGTTACTTTAAATTGTAATAATATTTCACAAATACACATTTTTACTATATTTTTAATGAAATAAATACAGCATCTGAGCATAACAGACTTCTTTTAAAAATCTTACGGACCACAAATTTAACTGTTGCTGGGCAACGATTAATCGCATTTGTGTGCTTAATATATGTACGTTGTATATTTATTATGTGTATATAAATACACATATTTAAGAAAAATATGTTATGTATGTTACATAGTTATAGTCACGATGTAGGTAGATGAGGCACACAGCGAAGGGGTAAGTCTTTAATTATCAATCCAAGAGTGTAATACAGAATAACAGAGGAGATAAGCACCACAACGTAACTTCAAAGCAAGACAAAGGAACTGAGGAAAACACTGGGTATATAAACACATGGAACGTAATTAGGGAGAACTGAAACAGGTGAAGAGTAATCAATCAAAACAGGTGAACAGAATAAACGATGATTAACTAAACTAGAACAGGAACTGAACCAAAAAGGGGCAAACAGGAACTAAACACAAACAAACATGTGACAATAGGAAAATATTACTTAATTAAAGGGACCATATGATGCAATTTCATTTTTTCCTTTCTCTTTGGAGTGTTACAAGCTCACGCTTGAGGTATTTGGCCAATCACAACGCACTGGATAGCTGGCCAGTCAGAGCACACCTCGCTTTTTCAGACTGATGAGCTTTGTAAAAATCGACGCGTTTCAGAAGGCGGGGCATAGAGGAGAAACAATAATGTACAGTATGTGGAAAATAATGTGTTTTTTTTACTTTAAACCGCATAAACACATTTCATTACACCAAATACACAAAATAATGTTCTTTTTAGCAGCATCATATGACCCCTTTAATTAATTTGTGTTTCCTGCTAGCTAAATTTTACATAAAAACTATCTAAAGTTCTGTTAATCCTTAAGCAGTGACAACTCATCCTATATGTCCTCTTAATGTTGCATTTAGTTACATTTTTGTTAACCTTGCGACACATCCCTTATGAAAATTGACCATGGTTTTATTTTTAAAAAAAACATGTTTACTATAGTTAAACCATGGTAACCACAACTTAACCATGGTTTTGCTACATCATGGTAAAACTGTGGTTATAAAAAAAAAAAAAAATGTTGTATTTGTGTATACTTTCTTTCTTTTGTCTTTCTTTTGTTTTTAACTATGTAAAGGGTCATGAAACCCTAAAACACATTTTTTGAGATGTTAACACGTATGTACAGGTTGTACATCAGCGAAAAAAAACAATAGCACCCATTATGTCTATTATTAAGGGGAAAGTGGTTAATTTTTCATTTTTTGGAGCCATTTCGTTCTTCCAGTTCAAAAAGCTAAGTTTCACGAAAAGTGACGTATATGTGTTAATTTGCAGTGCCGATTGGCTGCCGTGGCTGGAGAGTTTGCATGGTCTACGTCATCAGTTTTCTGAGCTTTTCTCAGTATTATTCATGAGAACGAACTCTTATGATCCAATCACTGCGCTGTATTATGCATAAGGTTGTATTACAGCAGAGAATTCAAATCTCACGGAAAAGCTTCCGCGTTGTCAGTTTGTAAACATGACTGCAACAATATTTAATATGTAACAACGTGTGGAGCGTGCATGTGAGAGCAGTTTCTGCGCTGAACGCCGCGATGAGTTCATATCCGGACCGCGCGCTTGTTTCAAGTTTTTGTTTCATATTCTTCTCCTTGAAATAGAGAGTTCATTGTATTATTATATTTTTAAAATATACCAAGGTGGCCCCTATCTTCGTTGTTAGTTTTTTCTTTCTTTCTCTCTACTCATATTTTAATATTCATTTGTCTGTATAATGAGTGTGTTGTAGGTCTGTGTTTTATTGGTTGTTTTCTCCCCTCGTCCCACTTTTTCACAGCTTTACACGCCCATTTCTGGAGTCTTTTTCAAATCCAAGGTGTGAAAGACCAGGGCTGAAACAGGGGGGTTTCATGACACTTTAAAGGGGTCATATGATGCGATTTCATTTTTTCCTTTCTCTTTAGAGTGTTACAAGCTCTTGGTGCATAAAGAAGATCTGTAAAGTTGCAAAGACTAAAGTCTCAAATCCAAAGAGATATTCTTTATAAAAGTTAAGAGTTAGCCACACCTACCTAAAACGGCTCGTTTGAAAAGGTTTGTAAAAATCGACGCGTTTCAAAAAGGCGGGGCATAGAGGAGAAACAATAATGTACAGTATGTGGAAAATAATGTGTTTTTTTTACTTTAAACCGCATAAACACATTTCATTACACCAAATACACAAAATAATGTTCTTTTTAGCAGCATCATATGACCCCTTTAATGGTTTGATGTTTTGTACCGTTTCATAAAAAAAAAAATGAAAAAAAAAAGATTTGCGATATGCACTCCGAAGTCCCGATCTGAATAATGATTCTCAAACCATCGGGATTTCAAAGCGCGGAACGTGAATTATTCAATTCGCTGATGTCCATGAGTTCCAGATTTAAGGCAGTCATTGCCTGCAAAGGATTCTCAACAAAATATTAAAAATGAACATTTTATTTATGATTATATTTATTTGTCCAATTAAATCTGAGCCCCTGAAAATGGGGGGACTGTGTATAAAAATGGTTGTAATTCCTAATCACTTTATGTTATATTTTTGAATTAAAGCTTAAAGTCTGCACTTCAATTTCATCTTGATTGTTCTATTTTTAATTCTGTTCTGCTGGCATACAGAGCTGAAATTATGAAAATTGTGTCAGTGAGTCAGGAGTTTGAATCAATCGGAGCGGTTCTTTTTAAGAATCTGAGAAACTTACTAGCAATTTTTGAGTGAAAATATTGTTTTCAGTATGGATGAGCAAGCGTCTCATGACTATAAATGTACTACTGATTAACTCAATTCCTGTCCCCGAGTGCTTGTTGAAAAGATTGAGTATACCACACAAAGCTAAATCAACATGTTAGAATCCCTGACAATTTTCAAGCGACAGCTGAAAACTCATCTCTTTTTACGCTACTTGACTTCATCCTAAATTTAAAAAAACAACAACTTTTTCTTTCTCTTTATTTGTTCCTTCCCTTTCTAGCTTGTACTTATTTGAACAAATGCCTGAAACTTGGTATTACGAGCACTTCCTGTGTCTGTTTGCCTCTTTAAGAAGAATCGCTTTATGTATTCCCCAACTGTAAGTCGCTTTGGATAAAAGCATCCGCAAAATGACTACATGTAAATGTAAATTAAATTTACTAGCAATTTCTGAGCGAAAATGTTTGAAAATTGTATATTTAATTCAGTTTGGTACTTGCCATTTCCAGGGTTGGGCAAAGATACATAAAAGGGTATTTTAAAATAAAATACCAAATACCTTAATTTTAAGTGTATCAAAATAAACCACAAAATACAGCAGCGACACCATTTATCAAAATAAACTACTGAATTTTTGTATTTTAAAAATACAAAAAAACAATACTTTTACATGCAAGGGAGCATGAAATTTCTTTGCAAACCTTATTTGATGTATCCCTTCACCATTGCACTGACTCAGTTGACTAAGTAAACAATGTTTGATAGCAACAGCTTTTCTCTGCCTGAGTCATGCAATAAATCTGACATATGCAAGCAGTTAACAGATCAAATATTCACATATCCCTGTGATCTCCCAGATGAAGGTTAGTTTTAAAGTAACCAACAGGTTAATGTTTAACACTTTGCGAATGACTCTCAATTGTGTCCTAATTTAGTTTCTTGGTGTTTGGTAACGAAGGGCCTACTTTGCATCAGCAACACTGATTTAATGACAAACAAGTCATTCATAAGAAGACAACTGATGGCACTTGTATTCATAACAACTAGTTTCTAACTAATTAGTCATTTGATTGTTAATCATAAATATAGTAATATATTATGTGTCAGGCAGTCATTCATGCAATGCTATGCAAAAGCATGATCCTACTAAACAGCTACTTCAATTAGGGTACAATATTCAGCAGTCA
>NW_015638936.1:442091-445725 GCF_001515625.1 Sinocyclocheilus rhinocerous | reverse complement strand
TAAGTAAACAATGTTTGATAGCAACAGCTTTTCTCTGCCTGAGTCATGCAATAAATCTGACATATGCAAGCAGTTAACAGATCAAATATTCACATATCCCTGTGATCTCCCAGATGAAGGTTAGTTTTAAAGTAACCAACAGGTTAATGTTTAACACTTTGCGAATGACTCTCAATTGTGTCCTAATTTAGTTTCTTGGTGTTTGGTAACGAAGGGCCTACTTTGCATCAGCAACACTGACTCAGTGACAAACAAGTCATTCATAAGAAGACAACTGATGGCACTTGTATTCATAACAACTAGTTTCTAACTAATTAGTCATTTGATTGTTAATCATAAATATAGTAATATATTATGTGTCAGGCAGTCATTCATGCAATGCTATGCAAAAGCATGATCCTACTAAACAGCTACTTCAATTAGGGCACAATATTCAGCAATCAAATATTTATTTATCAATCACTGGACACCTATTTGGAAGTTGAAAACAAACATTTTAGCATTTCAACAAGTATTAAAGGGGACATCAGATGCCCATTTTCCACAAGTTGGAATGATTCTTTAGGGTCTTTATGAAAATGTTATTTAATTCAATGTGCTACCTGCCATGTCTTTGTAATTATTTGTGAAATGTACTAGCAGTTTCTGAAAATGTTTAAAAGTAAATCCTACACCAGTTTTTTCTTCAGCATGCGTGACCATTAAAGTGAGAAATATAAGGAAACGAGGAGCGAGATGAGAAAAGCACGAGAAATGAAAGTCTTGAAATGAGGGACAGACAGAAAAATCTATGTAAATATAGCGCGGGACAGAGAAGAGAGGGGAAAATGAGGCGATGATTACATTCCTTCCCTGACGAGAGGTTGATTCTCTGAGGCAGACAAAACCAAATGAGTCTCCAGAGAGAGCAGCCATTACCCGACAAAATGACCCTCATTTGAGGCTGCAGAAGCCAAATGTGCCGTGTTTGGCATGACACTCGTGGCCACGGCTCAGGCTTTTATTTACTTATCTAATATTTTGCCCCAATGACATTTTTCGGGAAGCAGATATCCCTAGTAAAAAAGTAATATATTTAAAATACATTTATTTCATACTATGTATAGTTCAAATCTATCAACATATTTACTGACATATAACTCGAGACTTACTGATATAAAACTTATAATTAAACTTTACTTGGCATGTTACTTGTGTGCACAATGCACTTTTCTTAACATTAAGTCTAAAATGTGTTTTAATGTCACTTTTGATGAGGATTGTATGATCTTTGAATAATATCTGTCTTTAAATGCAAAATATTTAAAGTGTACTTGCAATAGTTCCACTTTAGCACAATAAAATATACTAAGTATATGTTTAATTGTACTTCAGCACAATTAAAGTGCGTTAAGTACAAAATGAGTTGTTCCAATTTAGCAGAATTTAAGTATAAGTACAATTGCAGGACATTTTATTAAGTACATAAATATAAAAATGTACTTGGCATGAAATAAATGTATTTCAAATACATTTTAGTATATTTATTTTTACACTAGGCATAGTTCACTCAAAAATGAAAAATCAGTCATCATTTACTCACCAAACCTGTATGAGTTTCTTTCTTCTGCTGAACACAAAAGAAGATATTTTGAATAATGTTTGTAACCAAACAGTTGCCGGTAGCCATTGACTTCCATAGTATTATGGTTCCATATGGAAGTCAATGGGTGCCAACGGTTTAATTTTTTTCTGAACTATCCCTTTAAGGCCTACAGATGTGAAAATCACACCGTTGAAGTCATTTTCTGAGCAAGTGATATTTCCATATGAGGTTGATTGTTTGAATGACAAAATATCGACTTGCTCTTCATCTGCATGCGGCAGATGGAAAAACTGTCAGCTGCAAAATGTGCGAATGAAAACATAATTATACCTCTGGCACATTTGTTCAGACCGCTGAGTGTGCGATGGGTTAAAAAAAACGTACATTAGCAACTTACAATAAAGAAAAACACATTTCAAATGATTTCATATTAGAAAACATGCAGAAAACAGTTTGTTTATCATAAGGTGCTTAAAAAATGAGACAAGCTTTGAGACAAGCATTGCGAAACGAGCTTTTTATATGGTCTGAAAGTGTGAGTGGCAGTATTTTAGTATCACTGAAATACTAGTTTTTATTAATATTTTGAATTAGTTTTTATTTTTCTGTTTTCATTTTAATTTAAGTTTATGTACAAATTTACTTTAGTAATTCTGTTGTGTATTTTTGTAATATGTATTATTTTTTAATATGTCTATATAGTTTTTATTTATCATTTTAATATTTTTATTAATTATGATTTCCATTTTAGTTTAAGTTATTTTAGTATATCGGGTTAAAATTAATAAAAATGACAAATGTTGCCTTGGCAACTAGCTTTTTTTTTGTTTTGTTTTTTTACATTTGATTTGATTTAATTTATTTATTTGATGAATGAATGAATGAATGAATTAATAAATTAATAAATTAATTCATAATTCATTTAATGGTTTTAGTTTCAGTTAACTTAGTTTGAGTGGTGCTTTTTACTCTTTATTAATATTTTGAATTAGCTTTTTGTAGTTTTTTTTATATCTATATATTTATATTATATATTTTCATTTTAATTTAAAGATTTTAATTTTAAAGAAGTAATTTTGTTGTGTTTTTGTCATGTATTAGGATTTTTTAATTTTTTAATGAAAATAAGAAATATTGCCATGGGAACTAACAGAAATAAAAGATTTTTCCATTTATTTATTTGTTTGTTTGTTTGTTTTAGTTAACTTGGTTTTAGGTGTGCTTTTTATATTTTATTCATATTTTGATTTAGCTTTTTGTAAGATTTTTTTTATATTTATATTATATACTTTCATGTTAATTTAAAGTTTGAGTAATTTTGTTGTGTTTTGTTATTGTTTTAAGTGTGTTTTTTTTTTAATGAAAATAAATATTGCCAAGGGAACTAGCTGATATAAAATAATTTTATACTTTATTTTATTTAAAATGAAATTTATTTAAATTTTTTATGGTTTTATTTTTTATTTTTAGGTAGCTATAATAACCCTGGTGAGTGGTTCTTGTCTGCTTAAAACTCACCATCAGGATGATCAGAATGGTTGTTAGTATGTTGCTATGTGGTTGCTAGGTGGTTTCTTATCAGTCAAAATACACCCAGGTTTATCAGTTCATGCATCCCCTTTACTCTCTTTTAAATGTCCTTATGCTTGATTTCATAAGCTAAGCCATATTCAAGATGAGTTTTCTGTATGGGATGATTTTAGACTCAAAATGATAAACAGATGCACAATTATCCATGTACTACATACTGTAAATTGTATACATGTATCTTACATGTCAGGCGACACGCGTGCATTCATTCACTTCTCTTCTGAGTCGATTCTATTTGATTCATTTGAATTTTGAGACTTTCGTTCCGCCCTTTTAGCCTTGCCCAATCCACACACACACAGCTCGCGATCCACGCGCAGCAGAGCCAAAGAAAATCAGAAAATCAGCGACCACTAGATATATATATATATATTAAAGTATAAAAATAAATAACTAACAAATAAATAAATAAATTGGTAGAAAATATATGTGTGTAAATATATTTTGAATCATATTTTA
>NW_015638936.1:438321-442080 GCF_001515625.1 Sinocyclocheilus rhinocerous | reverse complement strand
TCTCCAAATCTGATGAAGAAACAAACTCATCTACATCTTGGGTGGCCTGAGGGTGAATACATTTTTACTAAATTTTCATTTTTGGGTGAACTAATAATTAAAAAAAAAAATTCAAAACTAACTTTTTTTTTTTTTTTTTACTTTTTGTGTATATTTTGAAACATTTACAAATGTATATTTTTTGCTGTATGGGAAATGTAACATAATGCAAATGTATTTTCTTGGATTGAAATATATGGAGAGCAAAATATATTAAAAAAAATGTATTCATATACATAAAAATATATTGGCAGAAAATATATATATGTAAATGCATTTTGTCACAAATATATTATTCGGCCATTTTTTTTATATTTTGAAATATATTAAAAAATGTATTTAAAAATATATATATTTGCTGTATGGGAAATGTGATATATATATATATAATATATATTTAATATATCAAAAATAGCTACAAATATATTGGTAGAAAATAAATTTATGCAAATATTTTTGGCTATTTTTTAAAATATATTTTAGAGTATATTTTTTTCTGTATGGAACTAGATATCCATTTACAGAGTTTTATACACCACTTTACGTGTGAAATCATCAGTACCTGCTCATTTTAGATGGACAAATGTTTGTGGAGCTCAGCCACACAGTTTTCGATTGCAGCTATTCCTTTAAACCTAGTCACAAATTACCAATCCTAAAGATTAAAATGACAACTAATGCTGAATATAAACCGTCCCCGAACATCAGCGAATTAAGAGACGTGAATGACCAAAGAAATCCGCCGTGTTTCCCTGCAGGTACAAAAGAAGCAGAAGTAAATCTCTTAAAACATTACTTTGAACATTTATGTCCCGTTTTCACTTCAGAGCCCATCATACTGTGCGTTTCTTAGCCTATTTATGTTGAAAAATCGACAAAGACCCTTTAGTAGAGACATGAGAGCGGCTTCTTCAAATCTAAAAGCTTCTGGAAACAAGAGGGAGACATAAAAGTATTTGCCAGAATCTCTGAGGTCATTTCATCCTCAAATATAAAGCATTAAATAAACATTCAATGTTGCCATTATCTGAGAGGAGCTTAAAGATAAAAGTCAAAGATAAAAGGCCACAAACACCATCTATTTTTAATTGGCTTTTAATTAGACCTATATATTTCAGCAGAGCTTTACTGCTTAAAAACAAGTGAAGAAAAGAAAGTTTAAAGAAATACAAGCTGATCTCTAATCGCATTTCATGGGAATAAAAAGATTGTGTTTTTCACCTGAGGACTTTCCTTTTTGTTTTTAATTATAAGCTTTAGGAAAGAGTGATTAAAAGCATTATTTGGTTGCTAATTTTCATGGTCTCAATGAGAGAAATCAATGCACTCAAAAAAATATTTATATTTAACATAAACTAATAAACTTACTGTGATTCATATTTTCAGGCATACATTAATGAAACAGGTAAGATTATACAGTATTTTGTGTATATAGTATGTGTTTTTAGTTCTAATACACTGAATGTGTGTTAAATGCACAATAACCAGGTTTATATATTTATCATCAATAAATCAAACATACATTTTAACTAATTAAATATGGCTTGTTCCACAGCAAGTCATTAATTGTGAGAAATAAACTCAGAATTATGAGAAAATAAGACTACATTTTGAGAAAAATAAAAACTCTGAATTGTGAGAAAAGTCTGAATATTGAGAAATAAACTCTGAATTGTGAGTAAAAAGTCTAAATTTCGAGAAATAAATTCCGAATTCTGAAAAATAAACTCTAAATTGCAAGAAAAAAGTCTAAATTTTGAGAAATAAACTGAATTTTGAGAAAAAAGTCTGAATTGTGAGGAAAAAAATCGGAATATTGAGAAATAAACTCAGAATTGTGAGAAATAAACTCTAAATTGCAAGAAAAAAGTCTAAATTTTGAGAAATAAACTCTGAATTTTGAGAAAAAAGTCTGAATTGTGAGGAAAATAATCGGAATATTGAGAAATAAACTCAGAATTGTGAGGAAAAAAGTCTCAATTTTGAGACATAAACTTTGAATTGTGAGTAAAAATTCTAAATTTCAAGAAATAAATTCAGAATTCTGAAAAATAAACTCTAAATTGCAAGAAAAAATTATAAATGTCGAGAAATAAATTCCGAATTTTGAAAAATTTACTCTAAATTTCCGTTAAAAAAGTCTGAATTGTGAGAAATAAACTCTGAATTGTGAGGAAAAAGTCTGAAATTTATTTTTATTTTTTTCTCACATGGCAGAAGTACGTTTCCATGGACTTATGCTGATTCTAAGCAATTTGAATAAACACATTCTGAAAATATGATGACTTAAAATCGAATAGTTACAAATAGTTTAAACATTTTCATTTATGCATGACAGACAAATATGCATCACATTAAGATCATTAGTTTGTTTACGTTAAATCCGTGTAATCCAAATGCATGTAAATTTGATATGCAATTCAAATACATACATAAACCTGAAATGTAGTGTCTAGTGGTCAGACTCTCATTCCTGACCTGTGCAGCAGCTGTAAACACGTCTTGTTTGATAACCTCAGCTCTTTTCTAACATTGCACTGCTTCAGGCCTCCTTCTCTTTTCTTTATGGTGAGCAGGTTTTCATTTCTGCGCTGTCAGTGTGACTCGCTCGCCGCACCAGCTGTCATCTGTTCAGTTTCAGGACACTCGAAGCATCCAACTATTTATTTTGAGGGAGCTAAACAAAGCATGATTTATAGATTAATTATTTTTATGATTTATTTAGACGTTGAATGCATTGATTATATTGAATTGTAGGCCCACAGAATCATTCCCACCCATAAACTACAGCCCTGAGATTTCACTGAGGAACGCCTCTGAATATGTGACTTTCATCAGTGCATGCTGACATCAGGCATACAGACAATATTCAATCAGATGATTGTTTTCTAAAGGAATAGTTCATGTACTCAACTTCTGACATCAAACCTGATGCATAACATCTAGTTGCATCATCTTTGGTTTGAGAGCTGCATGTGAAAGAATATAAAGCTTGTCTTATTTCACATAAACAATAACAATATAGGTTGGCAAGGCATTTCAGATTGGAGTGGTTTAAGATGAAATAAACTAGATATTTGTGATGATCAATAAACGCAACTGCTCTCAGAAAAAGGCAAAACACTCAGAGCATTTAAAGGGATAGTTCACCAAAAATGCAAGTTCTGTCATCATTTACTTTTCTGTATGACTTTCCAGGCTTCGTGAAAGCATTGAATGCTCAAAAAAGAACTAGAGCAGATGAATTATGATGTAAAAGACTATCCAAGAATATAGTGCATGGACTAATATTATGCCACTTTTATGGTGCTTTTGCTTCCTTTTTGAAGCTTTTGTCATTGCAATTTAATGGGAAAAAGGGACAACTAAAAATAAAAAGAATAAAGCTGTAAAAAGAATAAACTTCACAAGAATATAAACGCAAAACAAATCTGATAGAGAGAGGCCAAATCCAATCTAACCTTAAAAAGAATTCAAAAGAAATGTGCATATTAAATCATCTCTGTTTTCTAAATTGTTTATTTCACAGTAATTCTTTATTTTTATATGAGATAAAGTGTTACATGACATTTAAAACCACACTATATAACAATAATAGTTCATTTTATTTATTAAATTAATTTAATGAAGTATATTAATATAATAATATTATTAATAATAATTGCATATAACTTATTGTTGTATATTATATATATATATATATATATATAGTTATCAAAT
>NW_015638936.1:416966-438186 GCF_001515625.1 Sinocyclocheilus rhinocerous | reverse complement strand
TGTTTGAAAAACACATTATTTTTCACATATTTTACATTATTACAACACCTCTCTCCCCAGTCTGGCATGAACGGCTCGAATAGTTCCTGTATCAAATGAAGGCCCGCCTTCTGAAAGCCAGTGTGTGTTGTGATTGGTTAGCTGGGCCAGTGTGTGTTGTGATTGGTTAGCTGGGCCAGTGTGTGTTGTGATTGGTTAGCTGGGCCAGTGTGTGTTGTGATTGGTTAGCTGGGCCAGTGTGTGTTGTGATTGGCAGCACTCGGCGCCTGGTCGGGAAATGTCACGGCCCTTACCATAGCCGCCTGCTGCGAGCTTCTGTGTAAATATTGCGTCAAAATCAAATAAATTTGAGCGTGATTTAAACCTGGATGATTGTAACCACTCTAAATTCGTCTGCCTTGGGAAAGCTAGCGTGTCTCTGACATAGTGATAACACTCGTTGCCTTCTCTAGTGCAGCTCAACTAGGTCTCGTCCCATTCGTCGATATTTGTGATATCACAAATCCCGGAAAATATGCGTTGTAGTCCAAACGAGTCGTATATCTCCTAAAATATCTCCTTTTGAAGTGGACTTTGAACTTTGTAACTTTGCAGATATTTTTTATGCTCAAACAGCAACATTACAGACTAACTAAAGTTGAAAAAGTGAAAAGCATAATAGGACCCCTTTAAGAGAGACTTATCAAGGCACGAGTGTCCAAAAAATGTTGCTCAGTTGCTTTGGACATGAAATACTCTTACGCAAACAGGTGGACCTCACTTTCACTTCGCTTGATGTTTTCCTGTCAGTATTTCCGAGAAGCAGCCATTATGAGCAAATACGTTCTGCCTGCCTGTCTGTCTGATGAAATATTGAGAAGAGCTGTGTGGAGCGAGGGGCTATCGCTCAAGACAGGGCCGATCCTCCTGCTGCGACCGCTGCGCCACGCCAGATACGGTCACGATCCATCCGAATCACGCACACAGCCGATGCATTTCATCAGCAATATCTCTGACAACAGCCTCAGGGATGGAAAGACACGTGCAGGAGGGCGTTATCTGCCTCCAGCGCTGCTGTCTGGTGTGTGAGGCTATTATGTTTATCTGGGGTTTTCTTAATGCATATAGACCTCTGCGCGGCTGCTGCGTCGAGTATTTATGAAGCCTTCAAAGATCCGCTTCAGAGAGTATTTGTATTTATCAGAGTGAATTATAACTGATCATCTCTGAACACTGAAATATTGGGGCATAGCTCAGGCAGAAATGAAATTTCTATATCATTTACCATTCTCTCAAGAAAGAAACTCGTAGTCTTGAGCGCAAATGGAGAAAAACTAACTTGGAAGTTTTTAGAATTGCATGGAAAAACAGTATGTCCAGCTATAGACAGACTCTAAAAGCTGCCAGGGCCGAGCATATCCATAAACTCAATCCAAAACAATCCAAGGTTTTTATTTAACACAGTGGCTAGATTAACAAATAGCCAGACGCCACCTGATCTAAATATTCCCTCACAGTTTAATAGTAATGAATTTATGAATTTCTTCACTGATAAAATAGATAACAATTAATTAACTGACAGTCACCACTGATAAGCTACCACTAAATATTGTAGAAACTTAATTTGCTGTAAAGTTGCTTTGCAACGATTTGTATTGTGAAAAGCGCTGTACAAATAAACTTGAATTGAATTGAATTGAATTTACTCACCCTCATGACGGTTCATAAACATTCGAGATGTTTAGCAGAATGTTCACGCTGCTCCTTTAAATGCAGCCAAAGCGTAGAGAGGAGCTATGGAAAGAACAAACAAACTTCATAAGAATGTCATAATAGTAGAACAAATCTGATCTAAATCTGATCAATTCTGAACTAATATGTAAGAAATGTTTATATGAAATCATCTCTGTTTTCTAAATTGTTTATTTGACAAAATGTAAACGACCTCAGATGATGCCAACCCTGAAACAACATGCAGAACTACCACATTTTGCTATAAGTTTGATTGCATCATATAATAATTGCTGTTAATAGTGTTCATCGTCTGTTTGATTACGTCTTTAATTGATTTTCCGTACATTTCTGCCATATGTACATTAACTGACAGTCACCACTGATAAGCTACCACTAAATATTGTAGAAACTTAATTTGCTGTAAAGTTGCTTTGCAACGATTTGTATTGTGAAAAGCGCTGTACAAATAAACTTGAATTGAATTGAATTGAATTTACTCACCCTCATGACGGTTCATAAACATTCGAGATGTTTAGCAGAATGTTCACGCTGCTCCTTTAAATGCAGCCAAAGCGTAGAGAGGAGCTATGGAAAGAACAAACAAACTTCATAAGAATGTCATAATAGTAGAACAAATCTGATCTAAATCTGATCAATTCTGAACTAATATGTAAGAAATGTGTATATGAAATCATCTCTGTTTTCTAAATTGTTTATTTGACAGTAAAAATGTAAACAGTAATACCTTTATCTTTTATAATTAGAGTTAAAACTAATTAATAATAATAATAATAAAGGTCCTGAAACAAGTATTTCATACAGTATGAGATAAAATGTCATATCAGAGTTAAAGTCAGAATATTTGAATATATTTGTAATTTAATTAATAATAACTGGAATTGCAATATAATTTATTGGCCAATCTGTGCTAGTGTATATGAATATTTACTGAAAAAAATATTGAACATTTGTTTACTTGCATGTTAAGTGACCATTAACCAACATTAGAGAACCGTGCAAAAGCGTTTATTAATTAATTATTAATGATTTATTTCAAATAAATATTTTATGTCTAAGGGGTTCTGCTGACAAAAAAGTTTGGGAGTCCCGTTAGTAGGACACTAAAATGAAAATAAAATAAATATAAAAATATAAAATAATATAATATAATATAATATATACATTTACATAAACAAAATACATAACGTTTACATAATATATTGATTTAAATGTGTTACATTATTAAAATATGAACTTAAAATCTCTTCAAGTATGTATGCTATGTCTAAGGGGGACCAATTTTTGTTTGTTTTTTTGGGGGGGGCGGACTTTACTTCTCTGGAACATCGGTTCTCTGTAGGACTCATTTCTGTCTGAAAAGCACTCTTACAACATTTATCTCAGCGCTAATATATTTTTCATTTGTATTCTCCTCTCCACTTGGCAGTCACGGCTCTGAACGGGCATTTATAATGTACTAAATTTTCTCCCGTTGCACTCTGGTCTGCCGCGCCGACCATCCTCGGCTTTACAAACCTCGAACAATTTGAACCAATCAAAGTCTTTGTGATGTTACTTCCCTCGTGACAGCGGCGATGTGCTGATAAATGAATGTGGCCTCTGCATGGCCTCTCTCTGCTGCTCACCGCAGACGAGCAAGCCGCCGTGTTTTATGACACATATTCCTGCGAACACAGGGAACAAACTCGGCTGAGGACGGGCAGCGAACAGCTGAGCTGGGCTTTAAGACAAGAAAGATGGAATATGTTATGAGATCACTCCTGGGTGCATTTGACCCCATTTGAAAGCTTTATTCATGGGCTTTAAAAAGGATGAATACAAATGCATTCATTCCGAAAAATATCTTTCATGTCCCTCCAGAGGGCATTTACAGTGCAAAAACCCTGAGATGGTTTTACTGTATTTTAATAAATTAATAAACGACAGTCAAAGAAAGAAAGTACAGGTACTTTGCTCGTTTATGATCATAAACTACAGTCAAACTACAGAAAGAAAGAGAGAAAGAAAGAAAGAAAGAAAGAAAGAAAGACAGACTGACCAACCGACCAAATAAGCTAACAGCAATTTTGCACTAGTTTATGATCGTAAAGAATGAAACATTTGTGATAATCAAAGAAAAAAAGAAAGAAAGAAAGAACAAACAGCTACTTTGCACTTATGAACATAAAAACATTTGTTATGATCATAATCTGCATAAGAAAGAAAGAAAGAAAGAAAGAGAAAGAAAGAAAGAAAGAAAAAGAGAAAGAAAGAAGGAAGGAAGGAAGGAAAGAAAGAAAGAAAGAGAAAGAAAGCAAGAAAGAAAGAAAGCAAGAAAGAAAGAGAAAGAAAGAAAGAGAAAGAAAGAAAGAGAATGAAAGAAAGAAAGCAAGAAAGAAAGCTCGTGCCGATGGAGATGAATGAAGGATTTGTGATGGTGACTGAACTGGACAGGAAAGATATTGATCAGCTGTATTGATTGATTTTGATAAACACATAAAGGCTGAAGCTGTTCTGTTCCTCAGATGTTGAATGAGATCCTGAATCTTGTTCATCCATTTTTACAGTCTGTGTATCTCGCAACAAAAGCGCTATATAAATAAAGGTGACTTGACTTGACTTGACAACTGCTTTACAAATTACAAACCATCCATGAACCGAATTCACAGATTCAATCTGCATCCAGAGCTCACAGCATAACTCACAATATCTATATATAATCTGACGCGTGGATGATGACAGGGAATCTGTGTGTGTTAATCTAGTCTAGTAAGTGTTTAGTTCTTGAATCAATAGTTCAAATTACTGGTGAATTATCCATCTGTGCAGCGGACAGTAATGCATCAGTGCATGCTTTTTGCATGTTTATTCTCTGGGTTTGCATTCACTGCCACTAACTTCACATTTTATAATTTGGTTTTACACTTTTTCCTGAGCCAAATATGAGAATTGACAATAAAGCATGACACTGAAATGCATTATTGCCAGAAAACTGCAGGAAAACTAATGCTTTAATTTACCATTAGTTTGAGTGACAGCTTTCATTGCTCTCCGAAGCCAATAATTCATTTTATGAGTGGCAACTTAAAATAGTTCAACTTTAATTTGTCCCATTGTTAGAGTCATTTGGATAAGTGTGGGGGAAATAAAGGAACTCCGAATATCAGCCCTGGTGATTAACCAGATAACTGTGATAGTTTGTATCTAGAATTGGATGATAAGTGGTTGGGTTAGTGAATATAACCTACTGTAGAAGGAAATAGCATCCATTAACACATCAATATGTTACGCTTAACTGTCCACTGTAATATTCACCAATCATTTAAACTATCGATTTAATAAATACAGGCTATACTTAGACATCTATATGTCAGTTCATTTCATGGATGGTTTGTAATTTGCAAAGCAGTTGAGATACACAGGCCTCACGGACTGTAACAATTGATAAATAAGATTCAGGCTCTCATTTAACATCAAAATGTTCACATCACACTTTATGTGTACCGTGTAACAAATTTAGGTCACAAAAACGTTGTGGGTTTTGACATTTCTAAAACACCAAAAAGTACTTATAGCATTCTACTAACTTTATTTCCCCCAAAATATAGTGTTATTTGAACGTTTATTTTTAATATTCTAAAAACGTTAAAATGTCCAGTTTTCTTGTCGTGATTAGAACGTTATTTAAACGTTACAAAAAGGTTGTTACAACATTCTACTAACTTTTTAACCCAAAATCTAACATTATTTGAACGTTTATTTTTAATATTCTAAAAACGTTAAAATGTCCAGTTTTCTTGTGGTGATTATAACATTATTTTAAAGATTATAAAAAACGTTTCTTATTCATCAGGTACAAATAACATCAAGGACATTCTGAGAATGTTGTTCTAAGAATGTTTCTTCATATTTTTCTGCGCGTTTCCATTACAGGTTTGCGCAAAACTTTGGCGAAATTTTATAAGTGTCGATAAAAAAGTATTGCGAAATGATGGCGTTTCCATTAACCAATGTTATGCAACTAAAACGCAACTTTTTCCTCTATAAGTCATGGCAACGGATTTTGGTGGGATTTTGACTATATTTATTCGAAGGAGGCATAGACTATGCATGTATCTTTGCCGAAGCCACGCGGAGAGCCACTTCGGAAACGTGCGTGGCACGTTTTCTTTTTGCTTTTTTTTTGCGGTATATGGGAGTTTTTGCGAAATTGACGCGTTTCCATTAGGCGTATTTTCAATTCGCAATATTAATTCGCACAATTTGAAGGGTAATGGAAAGCTATTGTTGTCATAGTTTCCATCTAAATATAGCATTTTACACAGTTTGAAGATAGCGGTCATTGGTCCGAAAATTGGCGCGGAGGCGCATGCGCAGAGTGTGACATACAGTTCGCGTTTCATTACAGTAGTAACATCGTTTTTTTACGATTTTCTATGAAGCAAAAAGCAATTAAAACGGTGAAAGTTTGTAAACGCTTTAATATTTTTATATAAATTTGTATTTGTATACAGCCCCTCTAGTGTATAATTGTTTATATCATGTATAGCCTAATGTTTATTGCTTATATCATGTAGCTTATAATGCTTAATTGTAATTAATGTAATCAAATGTAATTTGATCTTGTTAATAAAAAAAAAACATCATTTTTTTTTTATAATCTACGTCATTTTTAATCTAAAATCGAAAGATTATGTGTCTGTTTAAAATTAATGTAGGCCTATATTATTTGTAATTTAAGAAAAACGCAAAGATAATGTTTACATTATCTTTGCGTTTTTCTTAAATTAAAAATAATATAGGCCTACATTAATCACAACTATCTAACTGAACCTCTGTTTTAAACAAGATATTTAATGAAATATTTAATGGTTTATACACTGAGAGTTTTGGAGCTGTGTGCATCAAAACGACTCCTCCTTCCGTCACACACACACACACACACACACACAGTCAGTGAACTCCGCGCTGTGATCGTCAGTCTCGCGTTCAGCGCGTGTGGAGAAGCAGCAGCTCCGCTCGTTTCCTCGAGGAGTGATGTGATTGACTTCTGCTCTTCTTCAGGAGGAACCGACACTTCGAGAGGAGACACGACAGACAGTAGGAGAACCGAACCGAACCGAACCGGACCGATCTGAACAGTTCCTGCGCGCGGAGCGATGGATTCCTCAGCTCGGCGCTCGCGAGGAAACACAGGTGCGTTTCTGTCACCTGCACAACATTCATTATAGAGAGACGTGCGCGATTTTACTCTCATGTCTGAAAGAATTGCTTTAATTGTTTGTTTTATACTAGAACGAGCGTTGTTAAAAGTACTGAGGTGGCAGCATACGGTGATGACATCGTAATACTGTGGTTCTGGGTTATAATGGTTCTGAAATACAATGGCACTTGCATGGTACTTCAATGCATGTAAAGAAATTGTAAATTGTGCTGATATATATATATGTATGTATGTATGTATGTATGCGCGCGCGCGCGTGTGTGTGTGTGTGTGAGAGTGAGTGTGGTACTGAATTATTTAAACGGGTGTACCATGGTATTTGCATTGTACTCCAATATATGTAAGGAAATATCATAGTATGATTGATATAATAAATATGGTAGTACCATGCCACAGTATCCAAAAACACTGTGAATGTTTTATCTATTTGTTTTTGCTGAGGTCACAGTTGTTTAGTATTAATACAAGAAAGTCATGTACTATGGTGCAGTGATGGTATTACCATGGTACTTTGAAATGATTACCATGTCCATGTGCCTTTGTATTTGCATGGCAATTGAATCTATGTAAGGAATTTTTGCTGAGGTCATGATTGTTTTTTATTAATACTTACTGGAAAGGAGTGTAGGAGTACTCTGGCACAGTGACGGAAATAATACCATGGTATATTTGATATGGTACTCCAATATATGTAAAGAAATAAAGCAGCACTAGCAATAAAACATGGTAGTATCATGATACAGTATCGGAAAACCATTGCAAATCACTTTCTTACAGAGGTAATGATTATTTTTTTCTATTAATACTTAGTGTAGCAGTACCGTGGTACAGTGATGGTCATACCATGGTGCTTTTTGCTTTCTAGGTTTACGTATAGTATTTGCTTGGTGTTCTAAGATGCTTAAAATAATACATGTCCAATAAAACATGGTGTTACCATGGTACCATGCCCTAAACAGCCATGGTCAATTATTGTTTTTTCATGATTGTCTTTTCTGTAAAAAGCACTTTGGCGGTACCATGGTACACTAGAGATGATGTCAGGTGGTATTACTATGGTATTTTGATATATAATATGGAATTGAATGATTGTTATATATATATGTGCTATTGTACTCCAAATTAACACAAAAATACCATGGTAGAGCTCCTCTAAAAAGCAGAGTATCGCTTTTTATAGTGAAGACTGCGTTGATTATTAAAAATAATGCTGATAATAACATAACATATTAATTGCGGTAAATAAGTGCAATGTTTACATGTGTATTTCTTTAGTTCAAGTAAGAATATTTGGGAACAAACAGTGACTTCTTTATATATTTTTGGGATTTTCTCTCTATGGGAATTCACATGGATTAATGCATGTACAGTATCAACTGACTAGCAGTGAATACTTTTTGTTTTGTTTGCCTTTGGTGGATGCAGTAGGGCACTTAAGGGATTTCTTATATGCCAGTTCAGCAAACCCGTGCAAGTAAAACGCTTCATAAAGTATATATATTTGAAACTTGTGCAAATGATTTGATATCCTGAGATATTGAACCTACAGTCTGGAATTGAGCATTGTGCTTCCAAGTGCATGTGCAGGTTATTTTTTAGATGTTTGTTTGTTGCTTAATTCTCTTTATTAATGTCTCAGGAATTCATCAGCATGTAATTAAAACCTGGATTGTTGTGGCGCTTTGTCTCGGGCTGCTATTTAAAGTCTAACAGGAAAGCGTGCACGAGCAGACGCTGTATTCCCGCGTCAATCCCTCACGCCTCTGAGTCCATCCGATAGTTTACTCAGAGCCATTCATCACACAGGTAGAGGCGATATGCACTGCATCAATCCTCATTTGCGGGTGCATTCGGTTTAGCCCTGTCTCATTGTTTAAGTCCAACCCGATTAGACAGGCCGAGATGTGACGGGAGCCGTGAAGTTTAACCGTTAGCAGCAAAGGTGTTGAGAGAACAGGAATGGATGGTATGGACAACCCATTCAATTCTCTTCTTCAGGGACCCCGAGAGGCCTCTCCTGGCCCGTAACCCGCTGTCATCTTATATTGAGCTGTTTAAGAAAGGCTGGGTTTGGTTTCGGGGCGTTTTGCCACAGGCCAACTGAGTCACCTTTAATTAAAAGAACGAGGTGCTGTTTATTTTTGGATTCGTCTCGGGAAGCCTGGCGGCTCGTGCAATTTTACTGAAGCAGGTTTTCAATTAAGTGCAAATGTTTTCGATTGCCTGGGCTCTAGAGATCCCGATCAGGTGGCTGTAATGCGACTGTAATCGTACGGCTGTGGGTAGTAAGTGTAAAGATTCCTGCCTGTGATTCATTTGTAGTTGAAAGTGCTGGACTTGATCTGTCTCCAGATCCTTCCACGAGTTGACTAAATGCTTAATGCACGCAGCTGTCGTGAATGTCGTAGGAATGCTTCAGATGGCCAACGCTTTGGCGCAAAGAAACCAAACATGGCTGCATCGCTTCAAAGTCAAGGCTTATCATCACACACAGCTGCTGATTTGACTAAACAAGACTATTGAGAACATAAAGGGTTGTGGTTTACGGCATCGATTATATCGAACCATCGCTTGCGTTAGATTCACATTTGGCCGGATTATTGCTTAAACGACATGAGTTTCTGAACGCACAGCCAAGAATGTAGTAGACAGACCGAACCGAGTAAACTTTGCTCATTATTTTTCTGCTTCACAGAGAGCTGATCGATTCACAGTTTTGTAGGCAATCAAACGGCATTTCTCCTGTTTTGTTTGCTTGTAGAGAATGAAAGAGTGCCAGAACTGACATCAGGGGAAAATGAATCGCATTTACTTTATTAGATTAAAAGTTTAGAGATTAGAAGCACTAATTGCCTAATTACAGAATGAAATTTGCTTCGTTTAAAAGAACACGCGGCGCTGAATTGAAAACGGCAACAAATGTATTTCTCTGTAAGACATGATTAGAGAGCAAAATGCATTAATAATGCCAGCCCGAACATAAAGATGTAAAGCTCTGCGTCCTTGATAAGATCAAATAATAATCCTTGTGAGTTCGTGTTCTGCTCTTTTGGATCCATTCGAATGGAGGCGCTTTTTGTTGTTTTATTTTTTCATAATCGGCTCTCGTTTTCTCTTCCATTCCGTCAGAGACAGCTCAAGAGCGATATTAATATTTGATTAGATTGTGTTAGTTGAATTAAAGGAGGAAAATGGCTAGCTGAGGGAACGGCACATTGTTAAGCATGTAAATGTATTCTGCTCTTTTTGGGAGAGAAAATCTAGACATCTTTCCCCTCAGGAGGTCCACGAGCGATTGTGGTAACACGCGCGGCTTTAATGCGTGCCAGATTCAATCTGCAGGCCTTAATGTCTGCTGATAATTAATATTCTCCTGCTGGAGTTAGGACGTACAGACTTACAGTTGTTATAGGAGCAGATTGTGTTCAGAGGGTGTTCGCAGTCCAGATGTCTGCGGTTTTGGCAGAAATCTTGCCAGCCGTTAGTATTATTTCCACTGTTTTGGCTCGTATCTGCTTAGAAAATTGCAGGTAAGTTTCACTCTTGGGTGAAGCTAACAATGAAAGGTCGTATTTCAGTTCAAAAATAGGCAATTGTATTTTGCACGAAGAAAATGCATAAATTAAATACTAACACGAAGGGTTTCTGCAGGTCCTAAAAAGTCGTAATTCCACAAATTAAAGCCCCAAAAAAGTTCTTAAATCACAGCAGAAAAGTCTTGTGTTCATAGAATTGTGGGATTAAATGTTGCATGCATTGCAAAACAAATAATGTCTTTCTCAGTATTTTTTTTTTTTTAAATAAAAAAAGTTAGGAAAATATATATTGCATTAAGAAAATGCTTGTTTGTGGATAAATTAAATACTCTCATGATGGATGCTGGGTTTCTATGGGTCTTACAAAGGTCTTAAAAAGTCCTAAATCAGAGCGGAAAGTCTTGAATTCATAAAATTGTGGCATTAAATGTTGCATGCATTGCAAAAAAGAAAAAATCTTTCTCAGTATTTTTTAATAAAAAAACAGGAAAACATATTGCATGAAGAAAATGCTTGTTTGTGGATAAAGTTAATACTAACTTGATGGATTCAGGGTTTGTGCGGGTCTTAAAAAGTCTTAATTTGTCCTTCAACAAATTAAGGCCTTAAAAGGGCTTTAAATTAGAGCAGGAAGTCTTGAATTCATCAAATTGTGGCATTAAATGTTGCATGCATGTTGTATTTTTATTTTCCAAAAAAATATCTAAACATACTTAAAACAAGGTACATTTACTTGAGAATACAAATGTAAAATCTTGACAAATTGAACAAAATGAAGTTATTTTATTATGTCAAGAGGATATAAATCCCGTTTTGAATTAACATGATTTTTCTGAGCCAGCTGGCAGATATTCGTTCTTGTTTTAATCACAAACTCACTTGATTTTGAGTAATTTTAATATTTTATGTAATTTTAGCTTTTCTAGTAAATATATCTTGATTTAAGGATCTTTAGACATTTGCATTTTAGACATTTCAGTTTATTCCTCACATTTTCTTTGCTCGGTCTTACAAACGTCTTTAAAAAGTCTTACTGTACCTTCATCAAACCTGCAGAAACCCTGGTATTAATATTTTATATTTGAAAAAATAAATCCTTACTTTATTTGCATTACAGTAATGAGAGTGATGGTAAGAATTGAGTGTGAAATATGCTCGACTGGCATGAAAATCAAAGAATATCACAGTGCATGAAACCTGGTCCTAAAATAGGCATCATTTTCTTTGTGCATAATATCATTTCGTATATTTTTCTTTTGAGTCGGGGTGAAATATGATCTGGACGTGTTTATGACAGGTTTCGTGAGATTCGCCTCATTTAGCTCATTTTGCATTGGAACGAGAGGGACTACACCCTAAATGAATAATACATCAAAATATTCCAGCGCTAAAAGAATGAAATGTTCTCGCACCTGGAAGGATTCTGCCGAGACGGGCACAGAGCATGGTAATATGCCATGACTAGAGGAGTCATTTGTCACGGGTGTGTGAGCCGCTTGCTGCTGGCGATGTGTAACTCATGCGACCCCCGCAGGCCAGACACGTCAAGGCTCTCAGCTGAGTTTTGTTCTGCGACTTATTGAACCTCTCTTTTATATGGTTAATGCTGAACTGGGCAAATACAGATTAGCCCCTGAGGGATGCGCTTTGCTTTTCCTCTCAGATCTAACAGTCTTTGTCTGGGCCCAATTCTCTGACTTATGGACCCTTTTGAAATCCAAAAGAAGCTTTCGGTCGCAGATGGGAATCGAGTTTTGTGCACCTTGCTGTTTTTAGACCACAAACGCTGCAGGACTGTCAGAGCAACGGTTGAGCCTGGCAAATATACCCAACACCAGTGTTATGGAAGTTAATTTTACGTTGTTCATCAAGAGATGACCAGTGTTGCCAGATTGGGAGGATTTCCACCCAACTGGTGAGTTTGAATTTGATTGAGAGGTTTAAAATCAATATCTGGACCAGTTTGTGGTCAGCTTGTATTGGTGGTCATTTTATAGGTTAATTGGTTAACAAACAAAACCCAAGTGTTCATGTAATCCATCCAATCAGTCATCACGACGTTACTATCCAGGTAATAAATTTAGGTTATAAAAGCATTGTGGGAACATTGAAATTTTCATTAAAATGTCCAGATTTCTTTTCACAATTATAACGTTTTTTTTAAAGGTTACAAAAAACATTTCTTACAACATTCTCTCTTTTCACACAAATTATAAAGTTACGTTTCTAAAAGCATTAAAATGTCCAGTTTTCTTGATGTGACTTTAACGTTATTTAAAAGTTACTACTATAATGTTGTCATTTATTTTTAATATTCTAAAAACATTAAAATATCCAATTTTCTTGTCGCGATTACAACATTAGGTTACAAAAACATTTCTTAAAACATTCTACTAACTATTTTTTTTTACACAAAATATAAAGTTATTTGAATATTTTACAATTGTTTGAATGTGTTTTTTTAAATTCTAAGAACGTCATCTTAATCAGAACATTACTTAAAGGTTACAAAAATGTTACTTGGAATGTTCATCACATACGAATAACATCATAAGGACAATGTTGATCTCAGAACGTTTTCTCTCAATGTTATGAGAACGTATGTCAAATATTAATAACGTTTTAAGAACGTTCCATAACTTTACTTTACGAACATTTTGTCCTAACATTTCAACCTGGTCTCATAAAAATACGTACCTCTGGGTACTTTTCTGCAGCACCGTTTTTACGTACATTTCTGCACGTTTTGCCGCCGTTTCAAAGAGAAATGTCCACTGAGTGGCGCTAAAACACGGGTTCAATACGTGAACCCTGGCACGTTTTTATTACGTTGATATAGGTACGTATTGCTGTGTTTTTATTACGTTGCTTCAGGTACGTATTGCGGCGGTTCAGAATTCAAATATCCGGGGACTGTCGCTAAAAGTTAATGCTCTATCGTGTTGAAAATATGCCCTACACCAAACCCAACCCTAAACCTACCCGATAGTGTTAACAAATGCAAAACTGATATAAAATGCATTTGTTGATGCAACCGTGTAATTTCAACTTTCTTATATTCAGATTTGAACCTCCCAGCATATTAATATTGTTTTGAAGTCATAACATGATATTCTTCAAGTAATTGTGCGAAAATTATGCTTTATTAATCGAAACTCTGTACATTTGTGTGAAAAGGAATTAAAAGTGTCTGAGTGTTTATTTCTTTTGGAAACTGCAGTGATATGTTGTTATTTGTACGTATTTCGTGTCTCGCTAAAAAGGTATGTTTATGCTATGAGACCAGGTAGTAACATATATATAAAATAAAATAAAAAACACATTAGTGAAACTTGTGAGAATGTTCCCTGTTAGTAAACACACTGCAGATTTATCTGGTGTTTGTGTCGATGCCAATGTTTTTATTGCGATAAGCGATCAGATTTTGAACTTACAGCTGTATATCCAAGTGGTTGCTATAAATATAAAAAAATGGTAGAGTGACTCGACTCTCAAACAGTGGATTGTTCTATTTGGTAATAAAGCGCAGCACAAATTATTAATATATGAATACGAAATGACATTTTAGTTGGTTATAATGTGTAGATGAGTATAGCACTGCCAACCCATTGCTAATTCCTTTCACTTATACTGGGCTTTTTTGTCTGGACTTGAATTGGCTCGTTTTTGCTTTTGACATTGAACAAGAAGTATGTTAATTTCTTGACTGCCGTTTGCAAATATTTTACATACTTAAACTTGTTTGGGTAGAAATTTTTTTTTTGTCATATTTGCTCATTTATTGTACTGTATTTGTCATGTTTTGACCCGTTTTCCTGTTATATTGTTCTCCTATCTGGGAAATTGATCCATTTTTATAGTTTTATTTTGTCATTAGTTTTAAGGATGTAAAAAAAACTGTGCTTATCAACCTTGGTTGGCATGGAAATAGAATTCTTTTGGCAGTGAATATTTTGGGTTTTTCTTGGAGAGGAGCGCTTTTGGACTGTGAAAAATTGGCCCAATCTGGCAAAACTCATGAAGACCCAACATGTAACCATTGCAACATGCAAACATTAAAATGTATTAATATTACCATGAACTGCATATGCCTAAAAATATGCACATGATTAAAATGTCTCTTGAATTTCAATGCTTTCAGCCTGTTGGGAATTCGAAACTGAAAGTTGCTGGCACTTGCGTGTGCTGGTGAAGATTTCCCTGCTTTTGCATGTTAAACATTTTCCCTCCCCATCCCACATATTAACGTAGCCATACATGTCTTTAAAAGTTTGGCCTAGATTCGGCTCATTTGGTGCCCGCTGAGACTCCTCGTGAACTCTTTCTGTTAAATCGGCTCAGATGTAGATGGATGGGATCAGTCGGAGCAGATTCCTGATTAGCTCTTTAGGGAAAATGGAAGGATTAGCTACAGCGCTACGCTTCGTCTCCGTCTGTCTCGCAAGCCTCCCAAACCTAACAACATCATTGTGTTTAATAGCTTCGAGACATATCCGCGTACTACTAGCGAAGTCTCCCAGGATGTCATTTATTAGTCAAGTAGACATTAGGATTTTGAAGCTGGTTCACAAGTTATCCAGCGTCTTTAGCACTGCGTGGTTGTGCGTTAGCCAATGAGTCGTTCACTTCATGTCTCGTTCATATATAATACATAACTCAATGTAAGTTACAGTACATGCAAAACTAGGCTTATACATAGATTTGCATATTTGAGACTAACTGCATTATTTAAGAGAGCACAGAGGTTTTTCTTCACCACCTTCACCTTTGTAAGTAGAGTTGGGAATATTGTTGTAAAATACCAGAAGTTAATTCTTTTGATGTTTGGTTTCATTAATGGTTTTTGTACATCTGTGCTTGAGTGAGTTTTTAGGCTGTATCGAATGTGGTAAAAGAGAAAAGTAGGCCTAATAAAAAGACTCTTATAAGCTGGTCATTTGCAGTGATGTAGTCAAAAAGACTTGCGGTGGGTGACTGTCAAACTCCAAAAATACAGCATAAAATGTCAGTCCGTATGGATCTAAATGCATTAGCCTATATTTGAAGTCTTCTGAAGTTGTTCAGTATCTTTGTTTGAGGAACAGACCCTAATTTAAGTTTTACTCGCTGAAAATCTCCTTTTGAAGATATGCATATTCAAATCACAAATGGTTATGTAAAAAGAACCAGTAATGTTTGGTATCACTGACATCAAACCAAGGTTAAAATTTTCAACTTTTAAAGCCAAAATCTCCAGACCATTTTTTTTGTGTGTTTTTAAGTGCTGCTTATTTAAGACGCCGTGTCAAGGTTGAAATATTCCACTTTTAAAGCCAAACCTCGAGACCACAGTGGTGCTGCTTGCATTTTGTTTCACTTTGTCCAGCTGTTTTTGAACGCAAGAACATTGTGTTGAAGCAAAATGTAGTCTTTATTTCTAATTTAATGTTACTTTTGTTATTTAATGTAATGCAGCATATTTAAATATTGTAATACACCTCTGAACTCTCTTGTTTTTTGCATATGCTCAATAAAAGCTTATTTGTTCAGTTTTCAGATGATGTATAAATCTCAATTTGGAAAAATTTACCCTTATGACTGGTTTTGTGGTCCAGGGTCACAAATAGTATTGATACATACTCAATAAAGTCAGCTTGCATATCATTAAAACAACAATTACGATATTATCGTATGCAAGATATTATCTTCTAATAATGTTAAAGTTAAATAAAGTCTACTGCTTAATCTATATTGGACCGTTCGCCATTCACTGTCATTGCGTGTTAAAGAGCATCTCTTTTCGTGTTCCAGAGAAGAAATAAAATCAAACAGGATTAGAATGACACGAGAGCGAGTAAACGATGACAGAATGTTTATTTTTGGGTGAACTGTCCCTTTAAAGAACCAGTATTGAAATCAGAACCAGAATCATTACCCTTCCCAACGATTCCCATCCCTAGTCTTAAAGGCTGTGCAGTGCATCTGGATAAGTGTATTGATTGCGTTCCCCCTTAAACTCACATAGCATCAGATGATCGCACATGAGCCGTGCTGATGGGACAGACTCATTAATGCTATATGTATTCCGATGAGGCTTTCCGGATGTGCGCCTCGGAGTGACGGCTTTGTGTTTTCTTCTGTTCAATTTGCTGTCATTTTGGAATAATTGGACGCTGGCGCGTTTGGAGTGCAGTTTGAGAGGGAGTTGTTCAATATGAGGCTTTTGACAGCTAATTTAAAATATTTTTTCATCACGAATTCTGAGGCAGATGCATTATGGGGTGAATTTATCATTCCACTTGATGAGCGAAAAGACATTTATTCATGGCTTTTCGTTCTCTTAGAATCAGAGCGAAATCCTCCTTTACCGCATGTTGTGTTGCTCTTTATTTTGCCCTACAAGCGCCGTGGCTCCGCGTGTTGTTATTCAGCTACACAATTAGACAATAGACGTGTGTTTAATGGCTCGGTTTCTCAAATACCGGCGAGAGGCAGGAGCCAAAATATTGTTCTAGTGTTGCAGTGTTTAATACTGCGTAGTGTGAAATGAAATTACCCCGAGATTAAAGCTCATAGAAACAGCAGTCATTTGATTTCACGGCTTACTGTATTATGCTCCACTTCTTAGATTTTCCATTCGGTGTTCCTGGATTCATTATTTATTTATTTATTTTTTGTTTCCAGGCTTTCATAAAAGGTTTTCTTTTCATGCAACGGTGGAGAAAGTACAGCCGAAAGACTCAGAAGTTGTTTTTTTCCTCTGCCTCACCAGCAGTAAAAGGTGGAGGTTTTTCACTCAAGAGGAAACTTTTAAAGTGCTCAAGTAAAAACTAATAAGGTTGTGCTTGTGCGGCGGCATAAGGGTCAGGTTTTTATCAGAGGTGCTTGTACTTAGAGATTTGAATGAACCCTTAACCCAAAGTATTACATTTTTCTAATGTGTAATTAATTTTTTGTACCACACCATGTTTTCTACAGACATGCTGTGTCAAGTTTCAAGTTTTTCAAGGGTCTCGAGACCCCTGTGGTTCTCTTGTATTTTGTTCTCTTTTGTTTGCTCTTTTTGAACGCAAGAACGTGTTGAATGTGAATGATGAACCAGCCTAACTCTTAAAAATAAAGGTTTTTATTGGTTATCTGTGGTTCCACAAAGAAACTTTAACATCTGTGAAAACTTTACATTGCACAAAAGGTTCCTTTTTTTAAAGACAAATGTTCTTACAGTAATGTTTATGGAACGTTCTTATAACTTTATTAATATTTGATGTACTATATGTTCTCATAACGTTGAGAGGAAATGTTTTTAGAACATCATTTCAAATGTCCTCATGATGTTATCTGTGCTTGATGACCATTCTAAGTAGGGTTGCAAAAAGGTGGAAAATTTCCAGTAAATTTCGGAAATATTCCAGAAATTTTTGTCCTATTTCCAGAATTTTTGGGAATATTCCGGGGATTTTTGGAAAGTTTCCAGAAATGTTCCACCCCTTTGCAACCCTAATTCTAAGAAACATTTTTGTAACCTTTAAATAACATTATAGTCACATTGAGAAAGCTGGACATTTTATATTTTTAGAATTTTAAATATAAACGTAACGTTATATTTTAGGTAAAAATAAAGTTAGTAGAATGTTGTAAGAAACGTTTTGTAACCTTTAAATAACGTTTTCATCACAACAAGAAAAGTAGACATTTTAAGGTTTTTAGAATATTAAAAACAAACATTCAAATGACGTTATATTTGGGTCTAGTAGAATGTTGTAAGAAACATTTTTGTAACATTTAAGTAACTTTTTAATCATGAAAAGAAAACTCGACACTTTAATGTTGTTCTTAGAATATTAAAATAAACATTCAAATAACGTTATATTTTGAGTGAAAATAAAGTAGAATGTTGTTTTTGTAACCTTTAAATACTGTTCTAAACACATCAAGGAAACTGTTTTAGAAACGTTTCAAAACAATATTCCAATAACGTTTTTTTTAACCTAAACGTGTTACCTGGATAGATGATTATTTGGCTGGTTGTTTTCATCAAACCAACCATTTCAATCCTCAGTTATTCTTTAGACTGACTCTTTGGTATTTTTGCTTGTTGTTTTGGCCTTTTCCACTCCTAAAGCCAACTTCCACACTTTTGATATTTGTTGTAACCAATAAACTTTATTGTATTTCACCCACCAAGTGTTAGTTTATTGCTAATGTAATATTTCTTTCTCCGACCTAGAAATCAGCAAACCTCGACCCTTCGGCAAATGAAAGTTTCTGAACTTTACTTCACTCTTGATGAGGGATTGTGTTTTTGTCATGTTTTTGAAGTATGCCCTGATTCTGCCTCTGTCCCCCAGAGTGGAATATATTAAGGTTTAATTTGGGGCCTTATTTTAATTTAAATTTATTTCATTGAAATGAGACTCAGCACAAAGATCTTATTTTTCGTCCTTAGAGATTTTAAGATAATGAAGGAGGTCGTTTGTCTGGCGCTTTGACAAGGTGACGTGTAAAGGACAACCTCTGGACTGATTCCACTCACAAATATGATAGATATGAAATGCCAACTGATGAAGGCCTCTGATAAAGGACCTTCAAGTCTGCCCTTACGAAACAACCGACTGCAAACATCACAGGATAATAAAAGCCTAAAATGCATATTGATGCATATATATGCAGTCTGATTGGTGCATGTGTTTATTCACAGTTTAGGAAATGGTTTCCTGCTTCATTTGCAGTCACAAATTGAGTTTGTCTAATGGTGATTCGGAGTAAACAAAAGGTAAATCATCCTCGTTGGTCAGATTAAACCATTAGCTCACCGGCTGGAGTTAAATGTAGAGAAATTACTCATTTAATGTCTGATTACCAAATAATAGAGCACCATAAGAAATGGCCGACGCTCTGCACCAGATGCTAATTCACCTCGCTTTCCCAAGATAACAGCCTCTATCTTCACGCATAGGCGCCTAACGTATGCAGACGTGGACGGTTTTTTATTAAAATGCACAATACAGTGCCTTGATTCGTTATTAAAAGGCTCTTCATTCTAGAGATGCGTCTTCATTATACTCGGGCACGCTCCGTGCAGATAACGCTACCTCATTTGCTCACAAACCCCTCAATTTTCCCGCAGACGATAATGCAGCATCTTTCACGCAGCCACTCGGATGACAAGAGCACACCGTCTTCCATGCGCTCGCCGGATTACAAAGGTTAATCATCAATTTGAGGCTTATTATGGCCAAATAGTAGCAAGACTACTCTAACAGAATTGAAGCTGCCGGTAGCTGGAACAGATATAATCGACCGGGCTGAGAACACGAAGTCCAGTGTAAATTGAAGTCCCTGTTGCATGATGATTAGAAGGTGTTTGATGGCTTAAACACATCTCTGTTGGATCATTGAAAATACACAGAGCAATCACGAGTCACTGGGCCGTATTGATCGCGTTTTACTCCGTCAGGAGGGACTCTAGTGAATTCTCTAGTAGCTTGGCAGAGAGAAGCACTGTGGGATTGCATTTTAAATACTGAAGATGGTACCGAACGTTTGCACAATTACTAATGTGATTATTCAGGTTTTGTTTAATGAACTGCATAAACGTAATTCCATCCTTAGATTATGATATTTACTTTTTTGGTGCTCTTATGTTTTTATTGTTGTTGGCGTTTGCTGTCAACGACACCCAGAACACCTTAGTAACTGAACAGGTAAGCACTGGCAACACCCTAGCAACCGCATTGAAACTTTATAAACAATACTCAGAACACCTTAGTAACTGAAGAGGTAAGCCCTGGCAACACCCTAGCAACCACATAGCAACATTCTAAACAACACTCTGAACACATTAGTATCTAAACGATATTTACTTTTATGGTGCACTAACCTGAGTTTCATGTTGTTAGTGTTTGCTGTCAACACTAGCCCTGGCAACACCCTTGCAACCACATTGAAACTTTCTAAACGCCACTCTGAACACCTTAGTAACTGAAGAGGTAAGCCCTGGCAACACCCTAGCAACCACATAGCAACATTCTAAACAACACTCTGAACACATTAGTATCTAAAAAGGTAAGCACTGGCAACACCTTAGCAACAGTTCTCTACACAACCCTCTGAACACCTTAGTAACTGAAGAGGTAAGCCCCGACAACACCATAGGCAATCACATTAGGGCTGTGCGATTTGGGGGAAAATATCAAATTGCGATTTTAGGCTTTGCGATTAGGAAATCGCAACGTCTCAAATCACGATTTCGATTCGATTTCGATTAATCGCACAGCCCTAAATCACATAGCAACATTCTAAACTCCACTCAGAGTAACACTTTAGTAACTGAATAGTTAATCCCTGGCAACCAAATAGCAACACCATGGCAACAATCCAAACACCACTCTAAATACCTTAACTGAATAGCAAAGCTCTGCAAACAACTTAGCAACACCCTAGCAACATGGCAGGAACTTTTTTACAGACAAACATCAGTCACATTCACTTGTATTTTCATGTTGGTTAATGTTTACTAATGCTGGTTAATGGTGGTTAATGCCGGTTAATGCTGCTTAATCTTGGTTAATGCTGCTTAATCTTGGCTAATGCTGGTTAATGTTTGTTAATGCTGGTTAATGTTGGGTAATGCTGGTTAATGTTGAGTAATGCTGGTTAATCTTGGTTAATGATGGTTAATCCTGGTTAATGTTGGTTAATGCTGCTTAATCTTGGCTAATGCTGGTTAATGTTTGTTAATGTTGAGTAATGCTGGGTAATCTTGGTT
>NW_015638936.1:407506-416196 GCF_001515625.1 Sinocyclocheilus rhinocerous | reverse complement strand
TAATGTTGAGTAATGCTGGTTAATCTTGGTTAATGCTGGTTAATCCTGGTTAATGTTGGTTAATGCTGCTTAATCTTGGCTAATGCTGGTTAATGTTTGTTAATGTTGAGTAATGCTGGTTAATCTTGGTTAATGCTGGTTAATGTTTGGTAATGCTGGTTAATCCTAGTTTATGTTGGTTAATGCTGCTTAATCTTGGTTAATGCTGGTTAATGTTTGGTAATGCTGGTTAATCCTAGTTTATGTTGGTTAATGCTGCTTAATCTTGGTTAATGCTGGTTAATGTTGGTTAATGCAGGTTTATGTTGAGTAATGCTGGTTAATCTTGGTTAATGCTGGTTAACGCTGGTTAATAATGATTTTCCAGCATGGCAGTGGTAGAAGTCTTGCTGGTTGAACTGATTAAGAAACCTGCACAAAAAATACAAAACACATGCTCCTCATTTCAATAGGGAATGTATAAATCTAGTTCCCCTTCAGGAACTCGAGCTGCGTCGAGATCGCTTTGGGAACGCCCTTGCGTGACCGCGTTCTGAAGCACGTGTCAAATCGATTGTAAATGTTTTCATTTGATCTGTGTGTGTGTGTGTGTGTGTGTGTGTGTGTGTGTGTGTGTGTGTTTTCTGTCAATTAAACCCATGTCCTTGACATAACTAGTGCTGTGCTCTTCTCTATGAATAACGTAAAATTCTGTGTCCACTGCAAAGCTTCAATCCACAATCTGCTGCCTGGAAATAGTTTCACACCATCATCTGCTTTGCGTTTCACTTCCTCAGTCCGCACAAAGTGGCCAAAGCGAGTGCTTGCTCATGGAAATGTAGCCTAGTGGTTTAATCTGCCGGATGTCAGTGTCAGAGTTAGCATTATGAAGAGACAGCAGCTGGAGACTGACGCTTGCTTTGCACATGAGCACCTGTGTTCATTACATAAGAGTCTGAAACATTTTATCAAAGAGCCCGATGGAAAGTGGATGCAGCTGTTTGCAGCCCGATTCGCACACGAGAACTCTTACAGTGATTTTCAGTCACATTTTCCACAGCCTGGCTCTCAGCGAGGCACTTGAGAAGAGCTTTTGAAGTAAGTATTTGTCTCAGACTGAGTGGCACAGTGTCGCATTCTAGATAATTCTAATTCAGGTGAAGTAGAGCTTCGTTTTATGGTGTGCATTGTTGGTCACGGAGGCTGTCTTTTCCTCATATTGCTTTCTAGTTAGTTTAGTCATTGTTTCTTCAAGATGTGTCTAAGAAAGCAAAGGTTTGATAGGTTAATTAAGGATGTGCAAAGCTACAGCACTGCAAGTGATGTTCTTCCTCAGTTTTTTGTCTACTTTTCTTACGCAATGAAGATAGTTACTTGAGATGCAAAACGACAAGTTATTAAGCCTTTTTCTTTCTGAAAAATGTATCAGAATTACGTGAGTTTTGGCTTAAAACTAGAAGAAATATTTGCAAATGGGGTCAGAAAAATTATGTAATTCAAAGGGTTATATTCAAGTTTATTTTTATGACCTTATTGGCAGATATTTTTACATTTAACATTTTTCAGAATATAAGACGTAATATGAAATTTTGCATCTCAAGTAAAAGTATCTTGATGTTTGTACTGGAAAACAAATACAGAGTAGGAAATGCACTTTTTACAGTGAAATGATTACAGTTAACTTTGTTCATTTAGTTTTTACTGGTAGATGCTGTAATTAAACTATTTGGGAGTAAAATGTAAAATGGAGAAAACGTTTGTTTAAAGTTATCTGGTCTTTAATAAAATTCTCAAAACGATAGCGCAAAAACATTCTTTCTAAATCATTCCTGGAGCTTTTTTTTTTTTAAATGTTTTATTTGGATGTTCATCTAACATTTTTTTAAAAGTTATCTGGTCTTTAATAAAATTCTCAAAACGATAGCGCAAAAACATTCTTTCTAAATCATTCCTGGAGCATTTTTTTTTAAAATGTTTTATTTGGATGTTCATCTAACATTTTTTTAAATGTTACTTGTTTCAGAATGTAACTCAAAAGTATGAATGTAATTCAAAAGTAACGTTCCCGTAACGCAAACTTATACCATGCATGTTTCCTTAACGTTTGTACAACCAAGAAAAGCATTCAAAAATCTGGACATTTTCAATATTCAGAGAACATTCAGAAATAACGTTTTATGGGAAGAATTAAAACAACGCTCTTGGATTGGAACATATTTTTGTTAGCTGGGAAGGCTTATTGTAGTTATGATCATTTGTGGAATTACATGATCGGATGCACTCTATGTGAATTAAATGCCTGAAGTTTTTGATTTTATGTTTGATTTTGATTATTTATCTTCAGTACTGACAGAAAACAAAAATTATACCGAAGAAGAATATTTAGATCTTGCACTGGAAAACAAGACAAAAATACTGACCAAAAAAATAACTTTTTGTTGTGAAATGATTAAAATTGACATTTAAAATTAGTTCTTACTGGTAGATGCTGTACCTTAACTATTTGGGAGTAAAATTCATCTTTTTACATTGATGGCCATTTAAAATAGCACTGTACTCTGACTGAATAACAGTTTTTACAACATATGAATCATATTTCAGTCAACGTCTGCCAGTGACGTATGCTTTTGAATTTCAAACGCGGAAAAATATGTGATATGAAATATAGTTAATGTTTTAAAACACACATCTGGAGACCAGATTCCGCTCTGTTGAGCTCCGTCCAGCTGTTTTCAAACATAATATATGAACAACCCCTGACATTCGCTGTCTGGTAGATATATATGTAGTGTAGTAAAGTGTTTCCATGCAAAGCAGAATCGGGGTAATGGGCAAACATTTAGCGGTGGGTTTCGCTTAAACCGTTTACGACCTTCCCCTGATAAAAGAAAAGCGTATTTAGTGTAATCAGATTGTGCATCTATTTCTCTTTAGCATTCAGAACCTCTATTAAAGTGACTCTGTTTGAAGTGTGTTCGTCTTGAAAGCAGCCTGGTGCAATAAGCAGTGGCATTTGGTACAATGGATCCATGTTGTGTTTAAAGTGCCTGCAGTATAATGATATTTGAAGGGAGATGTGTGCGCTGGCCTATTTATCCCGTCAGAGTCTGACTGATGAATTCTTTAGGTGGAACTGCTGCTTCTCTGAGTCTAATAGTTGGGAATGTGAGCCGCCGTCGCAGAGGTTGCCATTTTAATTCCATGGATGGGTGACCCGGGAACCGGAGAGCCGCTGAGATCAAAATCATCTGCTCGATCACTGCCGGCCCTCGCGCAAAACACTTCACAACAGAGTTAAAAAGCCATGGCTGATTTTGGCACGCTTGCATGTAGTTGGTCCCTTAATGCTGTTGTTTTCAAGTACTGCTTGAACCGAGCTAACAGGGAACGTTCTCAGAATGTTGTCTCAAAGTTATAGTAGCGTTAATAGAATGTTCGTTCAGAGTTATTTGGTCTTTAATAATGTTCTCAAAATGTGATTTATGCATCGTTCACAGAACTTTTTTCTGAAGCATTTTAGATGGACATTCGTTTAACGTTAGACGAACATGTTTAAATACTTGTTTCATAACTTTGAGAGAAAAGTAATGTTCCTATAATGTGGGAATATTGTAAAAAATTAAAATTAGATAGTTTCCCCCCTGAGAATGACCCATGTACGTATGTATATTAATTCGCTGATGGTATTTGTCTTTTATGGTTGACTATTTTTTTATTCAGTTGACTCATATTAAAATATTTTAATGAAAGGAGTCACAATTTAGCTTTAGATTTTTTTTTTTTTTAAATCGAAGATAAACTTTAAAAACCTTTCAAAGGTTTGCATGTAGATGTTATTTGGTTTTAATCGTTGTTGAATGTTTGGAAGTTGACCCATTAATGCTGTGGTCTTCAAGTACTGCTAAAGTAATTTAGGCTCAACTCAGCTAACAGGGAACGTTCTCAGAACGTTTTCTCAAAGTAATGTTAATAGAAGTTTCGTTCAGAGTTATTTGGTCTTAAATAATGTTCTCAAAATGTGAGCACAAAAATGTGATGTATACATCGTTCACAGAACTTTTTTTTTTCAGAAACATTTTAGTTGGACGTTTGTCTAACATTTCTTTTATGTTACTACTTATTTTAGAATGTTCAGAGAACATTTAAAAGTAACGTTTCCATAATGTTTGCAAAATAATCAAATGGAATGTTTCCTTAAAGGTAACAAAACTTGGGTTATAAAAACACATTGCTTTGAAATTTTTCTAAAATGTTGACGTTATAATTCGAATGTTATTTAAAAGTTACAGAACCATTTCTTACAACATTCTACTAACTTCATTCTCACATTTGAATATTTATTTTTTTAATATTATACAAACTTTAAATGCCTAGTTTTGATTAGAACGTTATTTAGCCTAAAGGTTACTAAAATGTTTCTTAGAGCATACTAATTTTATTTTTTACTTAAAATCTGTTATTAGAATGTTTATTTTTAATATTTTCTTGAAACATTATGGGAACGTACATCAAGTACGAATAACATCATGAGGGCATTCAGAGAATGTTGATCTCAGAACGTTTCCTCTCAATGTTATGAGAACATAAATCAAATATTAGTACATTTATAAGAACATTCCATAAACATTACTTTAATAACATATTGTCCTAACATTTATATAATTTTTGAAAATCAATTGTGTGAGAATGTTCTCTGTTAGCTGGGGTTCACCCCAGAAATGGAAATTCTGTCATCATTTGCTCACCCTCATGTTGTTCCAAACCTCTATGAGTTTCTATTTTCTATTGAACATGTGGGTAACCAAACAGCGGTTGGTCCCCATTGACCTCCATAGTAAGGACAAAAAAAATAAAAATGGAAGACTATCTGGAAGTCAATGGGGACCAGAAACTGTGTGGCTACAAACATTCTTCAAAGTAACTTCTTTTCTGTTCAACAGAAAATAGAAACTCATACAGGTTTGGAACAACATGAGGGTGAGCAAACGGTGACAGAATTTTCATTTTTGGGTGAACTATCCCTTTAACGTTTGCATAACCAAGAAACAAATGTTTTTAAAACATTAAAAACCTGGATATTTCGAACATTCCGAGAACATTCAGAAATAACGTTTTTCATAAGTTAATGGGAACGTTAAAAACAGTTCTTAAACGTTTATCATCATATGTGACCCTGGAGCACAAAACCAGTCATAAGTAACACAGGTATACATATTTGTAGCAATAGCCAACAATATATTGTATGGGTCAAAGTTATTGATTTTTCTTTTATGCCAAAAATCATTAGGATATTAAGTAAAGATCATGTTCCATGAAGATATTTTGTAAATTTCCTACCGTAAATATATCAAAACTTAATTTTTGATTAGTAATATGCATTGCTAAGAACTTCATTTGAACAACTTTAAAGATGATTTTCTCAATATTTAGATATTTTTGCACCCTCAGATTCCAGATTTTCAAATAGTTGTATCTCGGCCAAATATTGTCCGATCCTAACAAACCATACATCAATGGAAAGCTTATTTATTCAGCTTTCAGATGATGCATAAATCTCAATTTCGAAAAATTGACCCTTATGACTGGTTTTGTGCTCCAGGGTCACGTTTGTGGAATTAGATGATCGCATGCACTCTGTGTGAACTAAATGGTTAAAAAGATGAAGTTTCGATTGTTTTGTTTCGATTATGATTCTTCATCTTCAGCCCGACAGAGAAATGAAATATCCAGGTCTGGGTGAAAGCGCACTGATGGCTGTAGCGGGTCAGTGACTCGTATCAGTCCGCTCCTGAATCCTAATCGCTCAACTCTGTCATTCTTATGTACCTGGTGTTCCCGTAGCAAAGCAAATAAAAGAAGTCCAGTCTGTTCTCAGATTCACTCGAGATTACTGTGTTCTCTGCGTCTCGCTCTCTATTTCTCCAGCTCTACCTGAAGACATCGCCGTCTTTACAATTACAGCTCCTCTTTGAGGATTAAAGGTTACAGTTTCCCCTTTTGCGCAGCAGAGCTTTTACTGTATAATCATACGTAAATGTCAGAATCATACATGGCTCTTTCTTGGAAAGAAATGGTGCCGTTCGTGAGCTGTGTGTCTCCTCGTGACTTACTGCTGATATTAACACAATACTGATCCTAGTCACATTGTTTGCTAAAAAGCAAATGTCCCTCCTTAAAATTAAGGGTTTCATCTTTCTGATTGTTATTTTATAATCTTTATAAGGAAGTGACATTATAATGTTTTCAATCACATGGTTCAACAAATCAAAGTCATGTTTTCACTCTTATTGGTCTCATCAAGCTCTTTGCTAAATATATATATATATATTTTTTAAAGAATAAAATACTGCTTTTAGTGTAAATTCTGTAAACAATAAATTGCAGCACAACATTCCAGAAAACCCAAAGCATATATGTGGTGCTCACAAAACAAAAATATTGTTTTTCTACGACAAATTAGACGTTCATCCCTGAAAATGACCCATGTGTATTAATTCAGTGATGATATTTGTCTTTTATAGTTGACTATTATATTAATATAGTTGATTTATATTAAAAGATTTTTAATTAAATCATAAAAATAAACATTACTACACATTACAACACAATTACTAAAAATATACTATATATAAATATATGCACATATACAGTATATATTTCTAATTGTATATAACTAAATTAATAAATACACATTTTTATATTTTTAAAATAGTAAACATAATAAATTAATTTAATATTGAAATGTGTGTGTGTTTTATAAAACTATATAAATGATGGTGTATTTTTATTATTAATATTTAAAATGTAATATGATAATAATAATAATTATTATATAATTTTAATTATTAAACCAAATAAACTGATTTAAATAAAACATTTATAAATTTATAAGTAAACATTTTTCTTATTTAAACTTTAAAATCTAATGCACATTTTCTTTTTTTATATTTATTTGTATATTTTGCTACATTTAGCCTGTTTCTCGCCATGCAAATAGCCATGGTGACTTGCGTAGTGTTGAATTACAAACAAACACAAATCTTTTATAGTTGAAGTGTTTTTAGTGTTTACATGTTATGTAGTGGGTTACCGATACGACACCAACACTTCACCTCTGAGTTAAGAGTCGCACACCATTCTTAAAGGAGAATAGAAAAACAAATGAGTCTGTCTGACGACGTTTTTGAGGAAGCAGCTATGAGTAAAGCTAAATGTCATGGTATTTAAGGGCACAACAAACGGGACGCAACAGTACATCATCCCGAACCCAAGGGCCTCTATAGAGCAACACAATGAGTCACTCCACGTCTGAAGTGCTCCGAGATAACAAGAGCTTGTTTGTCTATAATACAGCTATTGGCAGTTTGATAGAAAGTGTCATTGTGGTGTATTCGCAGCAGATGTCTGGCTTCAAACGCGTCCTCTCTACTGCAATCAGAAAAGAGCCAGAATCACCACCACTAATTTGCGATGGCTGAGTTGCCATGATTACGCTATTTGGATTTTGGAGGTCAGTCTGTTCAATCAAGCACAACGACTTCTCACCATCTCTAAAAAAAACGTCATTGTGGTGTATTCGCAGCAGATGTCTGGCTTCAAACGCGTCCTCTCTACTGCAATCAGAAAAGAGCCAGAATCACCACCACTAATTTGCGATGGCTGAGTTGCCATGATGCCATGATTACGCTATTTGGATTTTGGAGGTCAGTCTGTTCAATCAAGCACAAAGACTTCTCACCATCGCTTAAAAAACAGTAATTACTGAGCCCTTCTCCGCCCTGTTCACGTCCAGTCTGTCTGTCTGTTTCTTTCTGTGTCAGTAGACTTATCAGTGAATGTTGAAAATTGTTTCCACAGCTTATTAAAAATAGGGTTAGGTACCGAAACCCGGTACCAATATGGCACCTATGTAACCGGTATGTACTAGAACCGAATCTGAATGCAGATTTCGGTGCCTCATTTCGGTGCCATGCCTGAGCGATCGATTGAAATATTTGTCCTCTGGTTCTCCGAAACAGACGTAAGAAGCATCATCACTGGCACCGCACGTGAAAAATAATTTCCCGACTGAGAAAATGCATGTGAATTCAAGTTGGAAAACTCTAATAATAAAAATCTAACACATCTTTGTAGTAACGAGAGTGTCCATGTTGTTTTCACATTCCGACTTAAAAGCACAACTCGGGAAATGAAAGCATCCGAGGAGCGCGTGAATGCAGTAATTACACTTGCTCTGACGGCAGCAGGTAACCTTCTGTTAACTAAGCTAAACATGCTTAAATTAAAATGCCTAAAGCTAAACCTCCCTTGCATTCACATTTCTAAACCTGTTGTCCAACAAAAGAGAAAATTATAAACTTTTTACTCCACAACACCAGTCAAATGCTACCTTTTGTGATCTGATGAGGCTTCTTGTCACAGAATGAGGCAGAAAATATGTTCCATAGGCTACTTTAAAAAGAATACATCGATTAGCAATAAATTAGGGTGACCATACGTCCTCTTTCCCCGGACATGTCCTCTTTTTGGACCTACAAAAATGCGTCCGGACGGGATTTCTTAATTGCCCAAAATGTCCGGGATTCGGCCATTTTCTTTACCCCACTCCCGCTGAATCTCTGACCATTGCCGCCTGCTCCCGCAACATGTGTTTCGCTCCCGCGATTTTCGTGTCCACACCTTTAAACATTCTAATATTGTATATAATTTTG
>NW_015638936.1:400741-405133 GCF_001515625.1 Sinocyclocheilus rhinocerous | reverse complement strand
GCTAGTGACGTGAGGGGTAAACGCTGGGATAAAGGACAGGGAAAAGCTGAAGCTGATGCTTCACTTTATAGCACTGACACCAGTCATAAGGGAGTACGTTACCCTTAAACATTGAAAATATATTAGGATATTACGACAACATTACTCTTAGGACATCACAAATTAATTTTTTTCATGAATATGACTTAACCTGATGGAGGACGCGGTCGTTTGGGGGAATTTGTATTTACTTATTTTTTAATAAGTATCTGTTCAGGCACCGGAACCGTTTTAAAAGTATGGATTTGGCACCGGTATCCAAAAAAACCCAAACGATACCCAACCCTAATTAAAAACAGTCTAGGTTACGTCACATCTGAGACGATGAGCAAATCAGCAGAATCGTGAAACGTCTTCACTGTTGCTTGTCATGATTTGGTATTTTTAAGACTTTTAAAGGAATGTTTCGGGTTCAACATAACTTTGTCTTGCTCCATGTTTACAACAATGGACATTTGAAAGTACAGACTTGTTTTGATCCCAGACAGTGTTGTTTTAGTATTGTTTATGTACTATTATAATAGTTATTAATATCTAGAATTAGGTTTTTTTATATTTAGCATATTTAGTTTTTGTTGAAATTTTAGATTGGTTTTCTTAAATTTAGGACATTATAGGAAATTATATGTTGCACAAAGATAGTGAAGCATTATTTAAAAAAAAAAAAAACAGGACCATTAGGATGATTTGTAATGTGACTATTTTCATGACAGTTAACTCACACAGACACTTAAAGACAGAGTGAGGGATTTCTGGTGCGAATCAGTTTTCTAAAGTGTTTTTGAAAAATCACTCACTCTGCCTTTAAATCTAAAACTATAATATTAAAAATATAAATATTAAAATATTATGTATTATATGTAAAACCTTTTATTTATTCATTCATATAATAAATGAAATTATTTATACAATAAACTAAAATAAAAATGGGAAATGTTAATTTCATTTAAGTTTTAGTTCATTTTTCTGTGCTTTTGTCTTTACTTTTTGTTCATTTGTAATTAATGTTTTTTTGTTTCATTTTTAGTATTGTTAATTTTAGTACATATTTCAGTTAGTTACCAAGTCAACATTTCTAATTTAAGTTTTCAAATTAATTTTAGTTTATGTTTTAGTAATTTTGCTATGTGCTTTTGTATTTTTATTTGTTTTGTTCATTTTTAATAGTTTTTCTTTCCATTTTTAGTATTGGTAATTTTAGTAGGCTACTTTAAATTAAACTTATTTCAGTTAGTTACCAAGGTGCATTTCTAATTTTAAGCTTTCATTTTAATCTTAGAGTAAGTTTTAGTACATTATTTTATTTTATTTTTAGTATTAGGGTTAAGGTTAGATTTTGATTTATTTATTTGTTTATCCCCCCTCCCCCCCAACATTTTAGTATTTATAATTTTAGCACTTGAACTTATTTCAGTTAGTTTCTAAATTGTAAGCTTTTATTATTATTATTATTTTTGTTTATTAAAGTTTCCCCATCTAATATATATATATATATATATATATGCTTTATTACAATTAAAGAAAACAATTTGAAACAGTTGTATGTTTAGTTAAAACTGACACAAACGTTCCCACAGTGTCCTCCAGCTCAGAAAATCTCTTCTGTTTACGCCGTGTGAATTGCATCTGTGTGCTGTGAACACCAAACGTGTCTATTTTAGTGTGTCGGTTCGTGCCGCTTTTGTTTGAGGTCCGGCGGTCAAGAAGGCAACTATCCTGAGATCATTCGGTGCATCGATCGTCTGAGTCTGACAGGAACTGATCAATACGTTCTGGCAGATCGATGGCCGGGTTTAAGTTTCTGCTCCCCCGGCCTCAATCCTGACCAAAACCTCATCAGATGGGATGAAATCAAGCCCATCAGAAAGCGCTCATTTATATTTAACTCAAGCGCAGTGTTTAGCGGCAGGTATTAAGCGTTAATGTCTCCCCGAATGACGGTGAAGGAGCGCGCCTCAGCAGATGGCTTTTTTTTGGCTCCTCTATCACGGCCGGGATGGTGTCGACTCCACAAACTCCCCTAATTATCCATTCTGCTGTTGTGGGTGTGCGTCATAAAAGTCGATGCTCGGGGAGGACAAGGAGTGATAAAAAGCGTTATTGGGAATGCAACCTCTGTGGCTCTTATCTCCCATAAACACTTCTCTGTGTTTTACAGGGCATGCACTGCTCCGAGCTGAAGGGGGTACGGCCTTTATGATTTATTCATAAGATCAGTGGAACAAGTGCGCGAGATGAAAGTCACGGGAAGAGAGGTTTGTTGTCTGATAACAAGGCCTGATAAGGCCTTGTTATGGTGATAAGGCTCTTTTCTTTTCGCCTTTTTAAAGTTGAAAAGCCATCGGCACTTTCCGCACGCTCTGTTTCGCTCTGGTGATTTGGTGTGGATGTATAGGTGGAGCTGCTTTGAGTTCTTGCTTTTAGTTTTTCGGGGGTTAATGAGCGAGCTTTATTTTGCTTTTATAGTAAAATGTGATAATGATCTGAATCTCACGAGGTGAATCTTTCCAGAACATGTCTGACTGATTTTTTTTTATTATCCTAAAATCACACGAAGGAAGTACGAAATTATGTTTTGCAAAAAAATAATGAAGCTTTGTTTTGCATTATGACCATTTTCATCACATTTAACCCTCTTTTGCTCATTTCTCATGGCTATAATGAGAAAAACATTATAAATTAAGCATGTATTGTTGTTCACAACCTATTTTTTGAAATATATATATTAGTGCTGTCAATCAATAAAAAAAAAATACTAATTAATCGCACATTTTTTTCTGAAATTAATCGTGATTAATCCCACCTAACATTAATGTTTTTAAATATACTTTTATATTGCAATAATTTTACATTCAATCTTCAAATTAATGTACAAACAACCTAAAGACAGTATATTTTTAATAATTGTTTAATGGCATGTTTTTTATGACTGAAGGCCAGTATCACTGATACCAATAGGCTACTACTGATGTCTCTATAAAATGTGTTTTTCCCCTAATATTTAACCATTGACTATAGCCATTCGACATTACAGTATAATTGAGAGATATCAATTTTTACATTTATTAGACTTTGAAAAAAATAACTTCTAATTTAAGTGAACTTAAAACAATCTTCATATAAACCATTATAATAAATGTCATATTTACCTGTGCCCTTCAGCAGAAATATACAGAAATTGACATTTAAGTTATCAAACACTAAATTCTAAATTAAATATAGATGAATCCTTAAAGCCATAAAAGTTATTGATTTTGTCTTTTTTCTTTTTTTTCCTTTGATTAACAGTCATCACAGCAGCTTATTAGGTAGTTATTAGGTTATTTTGGCTGCTATTACTTTAAGAGCTGCCGCTGCTGAACGTGACGCGAATCTGACACGCATCGTATATTCTCTCAACTCTCTTCACCTTTTCTAACCCACTTCAGGTCTTACAGTCTCTATTAATGAGCTGACGAGTTAAATCGTGTGTGTTAGATGAGGGAGACAGTGCTGGGCTCTAGGACAGTTTTGAAAACCATTTCAGAGACATGTTCTTAAATGTAACTCATATATAATATATTACATGCATGCACAGTTTTAAGGCAGCTTTAATCACCTTTTTGGTAACTTCATGACTTAACTGACCACGACATTGCATGCACGTAGTTTCATTCGCGCTTTGATATGAAATGATACAGGCTACAGCGCATGCTACGAGCACAGGACCGTTTCCATGCTTGTTTGACTCGCGCCTGGCGCGGAGGTGAAGTGGAGGCGCATCTGAAACGTCTCCCGTGTGATGTGATCATAAAGATGTTCTGCGACTGAATAAATGCACTTCTTGTCAAGAGAAAAAGTGACAGAAACAGCAGCTGTGGGTGGGGGTTTGTACCATTCCGATTGCCGCAGTTGCCGTATTTTCTCACACAAAGATAACGTCTATTTGAAAATTTACTTCGCCGTTTTCGGAGACGTAAGCTCCAGGACGTCAGTGGCCGTTCTGCGCTCATAAACCCGCAGAGAGAGCGCCTCACCTCGACCAGATCTTCTGGAATTTACCGCTGGCTCTGGTGTCTCTATAGTGGCTACACGAGATATATTTTGTTTTGGGTCAATTTAACGGGCAGTCTTTGGTCTCATTAATCTATTGTTTGTTCCAGAGCAAATAGTTTTGGCAAAATCTCATCATGTTTATGTAACTTCAATGCTGTATATCTGAGCGCTGCCTTTGTACTTTTGACTGAATTGCATAGCAACTTTTATGATGGCTGTTGTTGTTTACTAAATATTATTATTCAATAAATAATGTATAATATAAATAATAGTAGTATTTAGTATTGGTAAACGGTGTATGTGTGTATATATATATAT
>NW_015638936.1:397299-398773 GCF_001515625.1 Sinocyclocheilus rhinocerous | reverse complement strand
CATTTTTAGATTTTCAAAAAACTTAATTCTTTTTGTTTTTTTAGATTTATTAGCTTGTTTACCTGTGGGGACCTCAATTTAGGTCCCCACCGTGACATGAGTCCCCATGAGTCTGTGTGTATTCAGGTTTAAGTCCCCACCAGAATAGAAAAACAGGTACAAACACACACACTCACACTCTCACTCACACACATGCACACATTTAAAACAATAATTTTAAATGTTCTAAAAAATATATGCATATGCAATATAATTAATTATATTATTAATTATCATATTATTTTTTTGCACCCTCAGATTCCAGATTTTCAAATAGTTGTATCTCGGCCAAATATTGTCCTATCCTAACAAACCATACATCAATGGAAAGCTTATTTATTCAGATTTCAGATGTATAAATCTCAATTTAAAAACATTGACCCCTATGACTGGTTTTGTGGTCCAGGGTCACATATATTTAATTAATACATTGTTATTAATATTGCATATAATTTTTTTTAAAATAAAAAATAATGCAAAATACAGTTTGTTGGCCTGAAATCTTCCAGTCTGTAGACTCAGTCACCACTGGCAGGTGAAACAAACTCAATTTGCTGCCCTACACTCCCTCGCAGCTCAAATACTGAACACAGCCCGTCTCTTTTCCTCCGAGGCACAGCTTTGTTTACAGCACTGATGAATTCAGAGCGTCAGTGATGGATCCGTCCCCTCACAGACGGCTCTGGCTCTGCTAGCTTTATCTGTAGTGTTTACTGAGTACATATTTACGAGCGCTCGGCTCCTGCTAGAATAGAGGTGAATTTGCGGGACGCCTGAGCAAACACGGGCGGCGGAAACTGGGTTAGCGACACATTAATGCCTGTATCTGTGTGATCCCAGCTGCAAAGATGTGCACAATATCAAACAATCACGTCTCGCGGGACTCGGCTCCAAAACGCATTCATCCTCCTCTAACGCTGTGTGTTCACTTAAGCCTAATTGTGTCCTCTGAGCAAATATTTCACACAGTTATGACTTCATTTGCCATTATCGCTTGAAGTTTGGCACTTTTAATGTGCCACTGATGGCGAATGTAAACACAGCGTCACTGAAAACTCGTTTTTCTCGTTAAATCTACAGTTGATGAGTCCCTTGTTTGTCCTGAACAGTTAAACTGCCTGCTGTTCTTCAGAAAAATCCCTCAGGTCCCACAAATTATTTGGTTTTCCGGCATTTTTGTGTATTTGAACCCTTTCTAACAATGACTGTATGATTTTAAGATGCATCTTTTCACACTGTGAACAACTGAGGGACTCATATGCATCTATTACAGAAGGATCGAACGCTCACTGATGCTCCAGAAGGAAAAACCATGCATTAAGAGACGGGGGTGAAAACTTTTGAACAAAATGGAGACGTGTACATTTTTCTTATTTTGCCTAAATATCTTCTTTTTTTTTTTTTTTTCATTTAGTACTGCCCTTCAGAAGCTACA
>NW_015638936.1:393354-397069 GCF_001515625.1 Sinocyclocheilus rhinocerous | reverse complement strand
TGCCCTTCAGAAGCTACAGAAGATACTTACATGTTTCCCAGAAGACAAAATAAGTTAAATTTACCCTGATCTTAATGCATGTTTTTTCCTTCTGGAGCATCAGTGAGCGTTTGAACCTTCTGTAATAGTTGCATATGAGTCCCTCAGTTGTTCACAGTGTGAAAAGATGGATCTCAAAATCATACAACTGTGTGTATTATCAGCCTCATTAATGATCTGATGGACCTCATCAAAAATTTACACCTCACAGCTATTTATCTGAAGCAGCTCTAGTTTTTATTCAATCAAGTCATTCATTCATTATGCATGCGTGTGTGTGTGTGTGTCTCGGGTTGAATGAGAAAGAGAAATGGACCGAACGAGTGAGAAAACGATAAGAAACGACTGTTTAAAGAGAGACTAGAACAAGATGCTAAATGTGCAATTACGCAAAACCTGAGCAGCGCTAATCATTTACTTCTGAACTAGAGGCGATTCAGAGACGAAGCGTGTTTTCTGAAGATAATGTGAGCAGCATGAGCCTGAAGAATAACTCTCCTGCACAAGTGGAAAAGTGTGAATTTCAGGAAAAAACAATATTACTTAAACCAATTTGCAGTCTGGTAGTTTTAGGTGGTTGCTATGCAGTTGCTAAGGTGTTCAGAATGGTTTTTGTTGCATTGCTCTTCAGTTGCTAATGCATTCTAAGTTGCTTTTGGGACATTGGTATGTGGTTGCTAGGGTTTTTTGTGGGTTGTTTATTTGCCCAGGTGAAACGTTTTCAGTGTTTTAGATGCTACAGACCCCCAAATATAATCATCCTGTTGCAAAGACTCCCAGCTTAAAATTTGAAAAGGCAGCTGTATATTTTCATTTACATTTGTTGTAGAAATGATTTTAACCTAGAAATTGCTAGTAAATTTTACAAATAAATAGAGAAATGGCAAGTCACACTGAATTAAACAAGAAATTTTGAGGTAGAAAGAATTAAATAGTATTTTCTTATAAAACGTACTGCAATAATCTGTTGTATATTTACAACTTCGAAAAATTATTTTCATGGTGAATAAAGACAAAAAAGTATTTTATAAATATCTGTAAAATATTATTGTAAAATATTTATTTATTTATTAAACTAATTGATTTAAATGTATTATTTTAAAAAAAATTAAACTTTATTTAGTTTAATTATATTTTTGTTATTTATTTATTTTTAATTGTAACTTTTTTGTCTGTAGCACAAACATTATATAAATTATTGCAGAAGTTTAGTACTTTGCAATGAGGGTTTGTTCAGTAGTTGTAGTAGTAGTAATAATAATAAAATGCAAATAGCTAAATGCAAAATACAGTTTCATGGTCAGAAATATTTATTTATTGTTAATTTGTCTACCATTGGTAGGTGTGGCAAAAATATTTTGGACACTGATTTTAAAGTAATAATAATAATAATAATAATAATTAGTGCTGTGTTCGATACATCGATACGACGATGTATCGTCACAGAGAACTGACGATACAAATATCGATACAGCTGTCCCTGTATCGATATCGCGGCACGTGTGCAGCAGTGGACCGCGCTTAATTTGAATACGAGAAAACCGTTTAAAACGGAGTAGAGGTGCAAGGTAAGTGCAAGGTTTCTAAAAAATAATGAATATAATGAACAGAGCATAATATATAGGCTACAACTAGGTTTAATCTGGCCGCAGAGGAGCACAACTGGGTTGCCTGATATAAAGAGACGTAATCCCCGAAACAGAGCTTCACACTTGCGCAATACGGAAATATCTGCTAAGTGTGTTACTTATCTTTGTCAACCTGGCAACCATGTGCACGCGCGCTCTCTCCACTGTGGATAAACGCGCTTGCTTTCTGAAGACACCGGTAAGCTTGCAGTTTAGCGATCTCCACTTCAATATTCTATTCTCAGAAAAGAGTAATTTATCAAGTGTTCATTTATGAGAGAGAAAGAGAGAGAGAGAGAGAGAGAGGCTGTGTGTGTATGAATTACCACCGTTTTGCCGCGTTTCTCTATTAACAGTGAAGCTGTGGCTTTAATTGCTTTAGAAACGATGATGTTACCAGCTCCTTGTTGAGAAAGATAATGTTGCTCTTCAGCGATTAAGCTGTTTTATTGATAAAATAATTGAAAATTGAAGGTACAGTGAAGACAGCGCATTAGTTTAGAACTCTTCTAATTTTTATTTTTAAAACGTAGAGTGTGTTGATTTGTGCAATGATAACCTACCAGCAATGTTAAGATGATCTGAATATATTAGAATGAGTACATTATTATTTATGGAGTACATTACAATATAAATTTATTAGAACAAGTACATCATTATTTGTGGTCTTAAAAACAATATGCAAACAATCAGAATATTTTACCTGGTGGGGAGTGCACAATGTAAACATGAAACATATGCCATTACCTATAGGCTATTGTACTGTGGTACAGTTATAGAGGCCCTTCATAATGCAGAGGTCAAGTGCCTGTTCTGCCGAAAGTTAGCAAGGCCCTATGGTATGCAGTGTTTAATAAACAGCTGTTTTAATAAATTCTTCTGAGGTGAAATTCAGTGCAGTCATGTATCGTGATATGTATCGTATCGTGGCATCTGTATCGTGATACGTATTGTATCGTGACTTTGCTGGTGATACACAGCCCTAATAATAATAATATGAAAAATTGCAAAATGCAATACAATTTCATGATTGGTAATAAGCATTTATGATTTAATTTAATTTAATTGAGTTAATCAGTTTAATTAATTAATTAATTAGAATTAGTATTTTTTTCCAATTCAGCTCTCATTGGTAGGTGTGGCAAAATAATAATAATAATATTTAGTGTAGTATAATAATATATAATGAAGTATAATAATATTTTCCTGTAGTAGTAATAATTAGTTAAATATATTTTAAATAACATTTTTATTCAGTTAATTACTCTTTTAATTATTTATTTATTTTTGCATTTTTTTAACCTTGTCTTTCTATAAACTTTTTGGTTTAGAGAAAACGTTTATTTCTAGAGCACAAACGCTGCAGGATAAATTACGTGCACAAGAGGTTTTGTTCAAATCATTAACACTAGCTATGAGCAATCATAATAGTGATGTTTGCATATTGAGGGGAGATAATGTCATTTCCTAGTGCACTCGAGGTAATTAAACATCAACGCTTTCAGATATTGACCACAGAGCAGGCTGTCTGAAAGAGAGATGTTTTAATCGGAAAGCAAAGAGCGCCGAGGCATTTTCTGATGTTTGCAGATGCTGGTGTTTGTTTTTCCTCGTGCAGATAATCGTTTGGCCTCTCGTCTGTTTTCCAGCGCAGCAGAGATGCTGTTAAACGAGCAGGAGTGTTGTGTTTCGAGGCGGATTCTTCTCCTCAGATCTGACCAGGAAAAGCACTAGGAGATGTTTCCAGCGCAGACGGTTTAATTGATTTCTGTGGCTTTCTCTGGCTCGCTGTTTTGTTTGAGGGCTTTCACTTGACTGCCTGTGGGGAAGCGGCCCGTCGCTCAAGATTAGCCTCATGTGATGCTGAAGTGATGGAATCGTTCTGTTCCCAAACCTCGCTCTCTGCCACCCAGTGTTAATTTTGACAGCAAATTTTGATTTAATTTTAGTCATAGTCTTTTGACTACAATGCCATTTAGTTTTAGTCATCTGAATTGTTTTTAGTTTTAGTTTAGTTTTAGTCGACTAAATATCATACGATTTTAGTC
>NW_015638936.1:393052-393337 GCF_001515625.1 Sinocyclocheilus rhinocerous | reverse complement strand
GGCTAAAATCTAATGGGTTTAGTTACAGTGTAATGCATTTATTAAGCATTTCTCTAAAATTTCCAAACTCATTATATAGGTTTGATATTAAGGTTTTATCATGATAGACACCGATTTAACTGCGGTGACACACTACATGCCTTTGTTAAAATTAAATAAAACCACTTCTCATAAACAACAAGAACATGGTCTTCTTTTTAATGAAATGCCAATGGTTATATAGGCTAATTATGCAGTCTTTATAGAAACTAGTTTACCATATTCTTCATTCTTTCAAGCAGACAT
>NW_015638936.1:392831-392920 GCF_001515625.1 Sinocyclocheilus rhinocerous | reverse complement strand
GGTGCTGGTCATTCAAAAGCTAAATGCAGAAAATATGACAAGGCTCTCTTGCTCTCGGCTTCACTCACCGTGTCTATACCAGACGCTAA